>NC_083763.1:90000-142500 GCF_963514075.1 Conger conger
TGCTAAAAAAAAGGGTTAAACCTGCAAGCCTAAAATCACCTACATCCCTCCCTCTTTCGAATGTTCCAACACAAAATGACGGTTTTGGCTTCACTGCTGCAGTCAGTGCACATCATCTGCTTTTGAGCCATGGAGAGACAGTGAGGATATTCCCCCGGAAACTGTTCTCCATGTTCTCCTCTCTCCTCAATGCACCGCCTCCTCCACCCCAGTCCTCCTTCGCTGCTGATGACTTTGCTGATTTTTTCAATGAGAAGGTCACAGTCATCCGCAGATCCTTTACAACCACCGCCCCCCTTACTGTGCCCTTCCCCCCCCCTAGGCCCATCCCTTCCTTTTCTACTTTCTCCCCCCTTACAGACTCTGATGTTTCTCAACTCCTGCTCTCCCACCGCCCTACAACCTGTGCCCTTGACCCTATCCCCTCTTCTCTTCTCCAGACTATCACACCTGACATTCTCCCATTTGTCACCTCCCTTGTCAACTCCTCCCTGTCTTCCGGCTGTTTTCCAGCATCCTCCAAGAGGGCCCACATCACTCCGTTGCTAAAAAAGCCTACCCTGGATCCCTCCATCATCCAGAACTACCACCCGGTATCTCTTCTTCCTTTTCTTTCTAAAACCATAGAACGAGCTGCTTCTACTCCACTTTCTTCTTTTTTTTCTAACAATAACCTGCTAGACCCCCATCAGTCTGGCTTCAGATCGGGCCACTCGACAGAGACCGCGCTCCTCTCCGTCAGTGAGTCGCTCCATGCTGCACGTACAGCCTCCCTCTCCTCTGTCCTCATTCTTCTAGATCTCTCTGCTGCCTTCGACACTGTGGATCACTCCATCCTCCTGTCTGCCCTGTCAGTAACGGGCATCTGTGGCACAGCCCTGGACTGGATTGAGTCCTACCTCTCTGGTCGCTCCTTCCAGGTTGCCTGGGCTGGTACGGTATCGACACCTCGGCCCCTTGCCACAGGAGTTCCCCAGGGCACAGTCCTAGGCCCGCTTCTTTTTTCTCTTGGCCCTGTGATCACTGCACATGGGCTATCCTACCACAAGACCTCTCCCCATCTGGATCTCTCCATTTCCCTCGGGGATACCACACTCACGCCATCACCCAGTGCAAGGAACCTCGGCGTGGTGATGGACAGCAGACTGTCCCTTTCCGAGGACATTGTGGCGGTGACCCGGTCATGCAGGTTCTTCCTATACAACATACGGAGAATCCACCCCTTTCTCACCCCCTACTCGACCCAGCTCCTGGTCCAACCGATGGTTCTGTCCCGCCTGGACTACTGCAATTCCCTCTTGGCTGGCCTTCCAGCGTCCGCCATCAGACCTCTCCAACTCATCCAGAATGCAGCAGCTCGTCTGGTCTTCAACCTTCCCAAATACTCACACGTCACCCCCCTGCTTACTTCCCTCCACTGGCTGCCTGTCATGGCTCGCATCAAATTCAAAACATTGGTGGTAGCCTTCCAAGCAGTTAAGGGGTCTTCCCCAGCTTACCTACAAAAAATCATCAGACCCTACACCCCTGCCAGACCTCTTCGTTCAGCCTCCACAGGCCGCTTGGCACCTCCCCCTCTCCGAACCTCCACCTCACGCTCACGACTACTGTTCTGGCTCCACAGTGGTGGAACGAACTCCCCAATGAGGTCAGAACTATAGAATCTCTCCCCACCTTCAAGCGCAAACTGAAGATGCACCTCTTCAAGCAGCACCTCTCCCCATCCCTCCCTACCTCCCTGTGAACCTTAATTGTTGTCTTTGTGATTTACGTTGTATTTCGTTATTTTTTAGTTGGCTAGGTAAGCAGTATTTGGATAGTTAAGTTTGGTCACTTTTGCTTTGTTGTTTGCTTATTTGTTGTTAAAAAAAAGAAAAGAAAAAAAAATAGGCCCTGGTCCTTATCTTTGTTGTACGGGTAGCAATTGAAATTGTACTTCCCTCTAGGGTCTTTCAGCGCACTTATCCCTGGTTATGTGTATGCACTTTGTTGTACGTCGCTCTGGATAAGAGCATCTGCCAAATGCCAATAATGTAATGTAATGTTCCCAACTTATGTACTCAGTATTCCCTGCTTTTTCACACACATAGAAGACTACCTCGTCGCATGTCACACACATAGAAGACAACCTTGTCGCATGTCACACACATAGAAGACGACCTGGTCGTGATCATGATGTATGGGGTGATCCCTGGTGTGTGGGGCGTTGTCAGTGGCCCTGAGGTCCAGCAGCTCCCACTCTCCTGCCGAACGCAGAACGCTCCGAGACTCCTCCAGCACCTCCGAGATATTCCTGCCCAGAGTCAGCTGCAAGTCTGAGGCTGTGAACACAGGAGCCAAATGGTAAATTACATGCACACACACGCATACACACTTCACACACCCTCACACACACCCTTACACACACCGTCACATACACACACTCACACACACGCATACACACTTCACACACCCTCACACACACCCTTACACACATCGTCACATACACACACTCACACACACACATACACACTCACACACACATACACACACACCCTCACATACACATACATACACCCACACATACTCACTCACACACATACGCACACACCCACACATACACCCTCACACTCAAATATACACACACATACATACACACACGTGCAGACTCACAGAAACACACGTGCATACACACATACGCACACTCACAGACACACGTGCATGCACTCATACACACACGTGCACACTCACAGATACACACGCGCATACACACACATGCACACTCACAGACACACGTGCATGCACTCATACACACACGTGCACACTCACAGATACACACGCGCATACACACACATGCACACTCACAGACACACGTGCATACACTCATACACACACGTGTACACTCACAGACACACACGCGCATACACACACATGAACACTCACAGACACATGTGCATGCACTCATACACACACGTGCACACTCACAGATACACACGCGCATACACACACATGCACACTCACAGACACATGTGCATGCACTCATACACACACGTGCACACTCACAGATACACACGCGCATACACACACATGCACACTCACAGGCACACGTGCATACACTCATACACACACGTGCACACTCACAGACACACACATGCACACTCACTAATGCACTTTAACCTCATATCCATCGTTTCATTTCAAATCCAATGTGCGGGAGTACAGAGCTAAAACAACAACAAAAATTGTACAGTATATAAAAGTTATGAGGAAATGAAGTAAATTAGTAAAAAATATATATATATATAATTTTAAATGGTGTTATGCATGGAATAACATGCACAGAAATGTAGCATGTAATAAATGTATGCTTTGCTAAGTCGGTCATGTCTGATTTACAATTTGGCCGTTTTAGGCATCAGGTTTATGATGTATGTATTTTTGTTATTGTTGAGGCTTTCTCACCAACATGGAGATAGGATCCGAAGGTGAGAGAACAGTTCTGCACATCGAAGGGAAAGGCATAGATGTCCAGCCTACAGGCGCTCACCACTCTGATAGGGTGGGCATCAAACACATGACCAGTGTAGTTCAGATACACATAGGGTGCTTCTGGGGACTGGTCTTCTTCCATACTGCCAGAAAAGCACAAACAGAAGAGCCGAATATCGGGGAAGGAGTACGACATTGCGATTTAGTCATCTTTAACCTTTTACATTAACATTTTAGTAATGCAGATGCTTTTAATCCAAAGCGACTTACAAGTGCATAGGTTCTTCCCCAAGTTAAAGCATCACATGCATTACTAGTAAAATACAGATGAGTTGCTGTTCTAAACAAAAATACAGTCATCGTAAGTGCCATTTTCTTTTTTTTGGGTTTGACAAGAGGGATATCGGAAAGGGGGGGTGGGGAGGGGATCAGGAGGGAGGACTAAGGTACAGTTTGAAAAGGTGTGTTTTTAGTCTGCGTCGAAATAGGAGGAGGGAATCTGCTGTCCTGACAGTGGTAGGCAAGTCATTCCACCACTGAGGAACCAGAACGGAAAACAGGCGTGAACGTGCAGCTCGACCGCCAGGTGCCCGTAGAGAGGGAATCGTAAGGCGACCAGAGCTGGCAGACCGGAGTGGTCTAGCTGGGGAGTAGGGAGTGATCAGGGATTGTATGTAATGTGGGGCAGTCCCCTTAGCAGCCTGAAATGCCAACACTAGGGCCTTGAATCGGATGCGTGCGGCAATAGGAAGCTAGTGGAGGCCAATGAGGAGTGGGGTGACATTAGCTGACCTGGGCTCACTGGTGATCAGGTGGGCTGCAGCATTCTGGACCAGCTGGAGGGGCTTGATGGCACAAGCTGGGAG
This sequence comes from Conger conger, assembly GCF_963514075.1. Classification (NCBI taxonomy): domain Eukaryota; kingdom Metazoa; phylum Chordata; class Actinopteri; order Anguilliformes; family Congridae; genus Conger; species Conger conger. Next base: position 94,335 of record NC_083763.1, read on the forward strand.
ACCGGCTAGGAGGTAGTTGCAGTAATCCAGGCGGGAAATGATGAGTGCCTGGACTAGGAGCTGGGTGGCTTTCTCCATCAGGAGATGAGGGATACGACATATATTGCAGAGGAAGAACCTGCAGGTTCTGGCTGTGGAGGATACTTGTGGAGCCAGGGTGAGGCGGTTATCAAGGGTCACCCCAAGATTCTTGGCCGTATGGGAGGAGGATACTACAAAGTCCTCAACAATCAGTGAAAGGTCGATTGTCGGAGAGGACTTAGCAGGGATGTAGAGAAGCTCAGAGATATCAGCCAAGCAGGCAGAGATCTGTGTGGTGACCTGGGTATTGGGGGGGAAGGAAAGAAAGAGTTGGTAAGAAAAGCCATGGGACGAGATAACAGAACCAAGAGACATGGTATATAGAGAGAAGAGGAGAGGACCAAGAACTGAGCCCTGCAGGACTCCAGTTCGTAGGGGGTGGGGGTCAGAGACTGAGCCCCTCCAAGTCACCTGGTAGGAATGGAGTTAGGAGGAAAACCATGCCAGTGCAACAATAATAAAGAGTTTGCATGGGAAAGTAACAGAAACTGCATGAAATTCAAGAGGAGAAGGAGAAGGATGAGGAGAAGACACTAGATCTCCATGAGGATGAGATTAGGAGACCTGTGCCACCTCCTCTGCCAGTGGGTCGGGGTGTGTGGGAGACAGAGAAGGCAGAGGAAAGGGCAGCCGGCGTGGCTGTGTTCTCTGGTGAGAGCCACGTTTCAATTAAAGCAAGAAAGTCAAGGTTAAGGTGGGAGGCATAGGCTGATATGAAGTCTGCTTTCTGGATGGCTGACTGGCAGTTCCAGAGGCCACCAGCCACACAGAGATCAACACCAGCGGATTTGGGAGGGAAGATCAGGTTAGAGATATTCCGGCCATGTCGGTGGGAAGCAAACCTCCTACCTGACTGGGACCTGGGGAGAGGAGAGAGGACAGGAATTGGAAGGAAACACATGGAGAGGGAACTAGGGAGGACAGGAGGAATCCTATGCAGTGAAGTGAGGGCAGGCAATAAAAACACTCATCAGGCTCACAGACAGCCTCGATGGATACCCGCAGATAGACACCCCCAGATAGACACCCGCAGATAGACACCCACAACTTTGTACACCGAGGCAAGTCGGTGCGCTACACAACCGCTTAAATAACTAGCTGAGCCACTGAATCATGGAAAATGCTACAAACCCACTGGAGAACACTAATGCACACTGAAGTGAGCTCAGCTGTGCCAGTAATTATACCCTGAACAGGGTGTAGGCTCCTCCTACAACTAAAGCGGTGGCCTGCCAGCCAGTTGGAGACAATAGCCTACCTCAATAGCCTAGCTCACCTGAGAGAAATAAACACATAACCCAGTTTCACTGTAATCTAAATAAACACCACTTGTACTAACTAACAAATAAACAAATAAACAGCAGAATCACACTATCTTTAAATAATGCTAATTCTTCTCTGATATTGCTGCATTCTGAATTACAGTTTTTGTTTGTGCGATGAACTGTATTATAGTTCAGTCATTTATATGGTAAAGTTATTTCTGTCTGTCAGCCATTATGTAACAGTAGCCTACAGACAGGCACTGATTACGTACACTTCATTGATGAGAATGTCAGGTGTCCACAGCATGCTTCTGGGTAATGAAATCCTGGAGGTTCCGCATTGTAAGGGGTCCCACTTCACGGCCTCTGTCTTCCACTCCTGGCAATGAAATAGAGTTATAAAAACAGCAAACAGAAAGACCTGTCGGGCTTTTCATTGCAAAATACACTTACCAGGATGAGCCAAATAAAAGTTGTCAGTTGTTGTTGCTTTTCATCCTAGAAAATAAAAAAATGTTAAAAATGACAGATGAAACTGCATTAAAAAACTAAATAATAATAATTACATAACATAATAAGGCCACTTGAATTATGCCACTGTTAAAAAGCAATGTAGCTTTAGTGTGGACTTTCAATTCAATTTATCTCCATTTTTATTATTGTATCTTGCATTAGCATGTTGTGTTCTTTACTTCTGTGCTGTTCTGATTTACTGTTCATATTACTAATTTTACAGAAGAACCTGAGACATATGCCCCTCAGACTTATGGGCAGACTGAACAGGCTGAAGAAGCAGCATCAACGACTACAGGCCCCAGCTCAACACGGGGGGTGAGCTCAACATTAGTGGTGCACTTTCCTTTAAACTAATCATTGATCTCAACCTGTTTTCTTTCATTTTCATTGATTAACAAGTGAGCCAATGATCTGACTGATCAATCGGAAATTAACACGCCGCTTCTTCACATCGTGTTAAATAATTAATACAAGTGAATCACTCTGCAGTGGAAACTTCCACTGATCTTCCTTGAGTATCAATACAACCATTCAGTCCCAAAATACTCATCAGACCCCCAATTAGGCATTTTAGTAGGCTATGCCTGATGCTTTTATTTTTATTTGCATCACAAAATTGTGCACATTTTATCAACAGTATTTTTGGACTCCTTTTTCTGCACTTGACTGGAGTGGATTATCTGCAGTGGGTAGACTGTAATAAACACACTTGAAGGTTTTGTTATTGCTGGTTATTCTAATGTGGTAGATAACAGTTGTGTATCTTTTTTGATAAATGTAGGCTAGGCTATGTAGTGATTAAAATTGTTTTTTAACAGATAAATCAAATTTATGATTTAATAAGAAGAAGCTGTGTGTTACTTGCCAATTGATAAGTCAGATCATTGATACGCTTGTTCATCAAGAGAAATGAATAAAAACAGGTTGAGATCAATCATTTGTTTGAAGGAAAATTTTGTGCGTTACCAATTTTGGACACTATTGGTGGGGGGAGGGGGTAATACAAACTGCTGTTTTAGTACATTTGGTACAAATAATGATTATGCACATTATAGAGCATTATGTTTGCTCCAGTGAGGAGCTGTCTGAAATGAACACAGACTCCCTGGACACAGCTCCTACAGAAACACTGTTACCATAGCAGCCTGCTCTTGCTGACTGGCCGGCTGGCTGACTAGCTGAGAAAGTAACCCCAGCCAACCATGCTATACATCAACCATGCTATCCATTAACCATGCTATGTATCAACCATGCTATACATCAACGATGATATATATTAACCATGCTATACATCAACCATGCTACAGTCAGGTCCATAAATATTGGGACATCGACACAATTCTCATCTTTTTGGCTCTATACACCACCACAATGGATTTGAAATGAAACAAACAAGATATGCTTTAACTGCAGACTTTCAGCTTTAATTTGAGGGTATTTACATCAAAATCAGGTGAACGGTGTAGGAATCACAACAGTTTCTATATGTGCCTCCCACTTTTTAAGGGACCAAAAGTAATGGGACAATTGGCTGCTCAGCTGTTCCATGGCCAGGTGTGTGTTATTCCCTCATTATCTAATTTACAAGGAGCAGATAAAAGGTCTAGAGTTTGTTTCAAGTGTGCTATTTGCATTTGGAATCTGTTGCTGTCAACTCTCAATATGAGAGCCAAAGAGTTGTCACTATCAGTGAAGCAAGCCATCAATAGGCTGAAAAATCAGTTTGCCAAACAACATCTAAACAACATCTTTACAGTTCTGGAACAACATCCTATGGACAGATGAGACAAAGATCAACTTGTACCAGAATGATGGGAAGAGAAGAGTATGGAGAAGGAAAGGAACTGCTCATGATCCAAAACATAACACCTCATCAGTGAAGCATGGTGGTGGTAGTGTCATGGCGTGGGCATGTATGGCTGCCAATGGAACTGGTTCCCTTGTATTTATTGATGATGTGACTGCTGACAAAAGCAGCAGGATGAATTCTGAAGTGATTTGGGCAATATTATCTGCTCATATTCAGCCAAATGCTTCAGAACTCATTGGATGGCGCTTCACAGTGCAGATGGACAATGACCCGAAGCATACTGTGAAAGCAACCAAAGAGTTTTTTAAGGCAAAGAACTGGAATGTTATGCAATGGCTAAGTCAATCACCTAACCTGAATCCGATTGAACATGCATTTCACTCGCTGAAGATAAAACTGAAGGGAAAATGCCCCAAGAAGAAGCAGGAACTGAAGACAGTTGCAGTAGAGGCCTGGCAGAGCATCACCAGGGATGAAACCCAGCATCTGGTGATGTCTATGCGTCCCAGACTTCAGGCTGTAATTGACTGCAAAGGATTTGCAACCAAGTATTAAAAAGTGAAAGTTTGATTTATGATTGTTAGGGTTGACATTTATAAATATACTGTTCTGAAGTTTGGGGTCACCATGTCTTTTTCAGCTTCTTCTGTTTGTAATCAAAGAGTCATGTTTTGCATTTGGTTGCCTGCCATGACCATGACTATGACCCATGAACAGTCTAGATATCTTGTGTTTAGGTTGTCCTACAAGCAATACTATAACTCTTTGCATTTGACTGGATCTGACTGGGAATTGGGAGGTGGGACTAGATTCAGGTGTAAATTATGCTGATACAGCACAGAACATTTGTTGGCTGAATGGCTTTAAATCATCAAGGGTCTAAGGTGTTAAATGAGCCTCAAACCATCATGCTGCTGCATCATTCTACTGTTGTATCTACTAGTTGCATGAAGTATAATGGTTAATAACTTAATGGTTAAGAACTAAGTCAGTTCCCAGGGGGAACGCTGCCAACCCTACACTGGATTATACACCCAGTTACTCACATCAATGCAATACAAACAGCTATGTACTGTAGGTCGCTCTGGATAAGAACGAAATGCTTATGATCTAATGGCTGACTGCAGCTTACTTTACTTTACTTGCATTACTCATTACTACTGCAGGTCCTCATCTGGTCTTCATTCACTCACCACTCCCAGAATACCGACGACAGTGAGCTTGATGCTGACGTTAGTGGGTGTTGATAGGCTGTGGACAGGTCGGAAGGCGGTTCTGTCCAGAACCGTCTCCAAGGCAACAAACAGCGACTCTGCGTCCGGCCGAGAGCAGTTCACTGTGGCAGCAGACTCCAGACACTGAACTGTGGAAACACACACACACACACACACACACACACACACACACGCACACCCACACCCACACACACGCACACACACATGCACACACATACACACACACACACGCACACACACACATACACATGCACACCCACACACACACACGCACACATGCACACACACATGTACACACATACACACATGCACACACACACACATACGCATACACACACACACACACACACACATGCACACAGACACACACACGCACACACATGCACACAGACACACACATATATATTTACATTTACATTTTTGTGCATAGGTTCTTCCACAAGTTAAAAGCATCAAATCCATAACTAGCAAAACATGCATAAAGAGCTATAAATAAGAAATAAGTCTAATAAATACCTGATAAAGTGCTCGCTGAGTGTATATAAATGTAGATATTTATGTTACCAGTTATGATATATTAGTTAGGAGTGGCCTAAGATGAAGCTCTTACCCTGTGTAAGAAGATAGCAGGTGGAGAGAAGAAGGGCTTTGTACATGCTGGGACTACAATGGCTGGTCACACACCTCTCTGGTTTAGGTGTCTGGCCTTTCTGTAGAATTCAGCACAGCATCTTTCAAACAGGCTTGTCTTTCATCAGGAGATATATACATGGTATACTGTGTAGGTCTATGACACATCTGCATTCATGCTGAATTAGAAGTTTGTAGGTCTATGATACATCTGTCCGGGTTGGAGGTAGTACTGGTTGTGGCCACCAGGGGGGCTTATTACTTTCACCTGGTGGTCATTAGTGCCTACTTGACGTCTACCTCCTGAAGGTATTTAAAGCCCTCATTTCCCCTCAGTCTTCGCTTCGGTGTCATTGTTCGCTCTGCCACCTAAGCCGGTATTAGCACATGGTAGACTCAGTATTTAACGAGTCAGGTATTGTGCTGGTTCTGGGTTCTCATTGTGATCAGAAAAGGTAAGGAAGGGGTCTGCGCGCTGTGTGTACACTGCGACCGCCTTCCTGTAGGTTCTTTTGTTCTTTGTTTCTTTTTGTTTTCGGCTCGTGTGAGTCCGTGGGTGAGGGACGTTGTCCCCGGTATTTTGTATTTTGGTTTGTGTGTTTTTTCGGAGCTGCGACTCCTGAATATTTATTTTTGTTCGCCCAGTCTTTTATACTGGGCTGTACTTTTATTTTGGGTTTTCCACGGTTAGGGGTTGGAGTGCTAGCCTTTACGCACTCATTTTTGGTTGTGATTTTCGCCCTGGTTTTGTAGGGTAGTTTTTATTTTCAGAGCCGTTATTTGGGGCTCTTCCTTTTATTTGTGCGGAGTTGTGTCCGTGTTCAGTGCTGTCTCCTCTACCCCCCGGGGTCTTAGGGGCGGGCACGTTTGTGTGTCCGCTTACAAGGGATTACCCATTAGTCGCACCTGGCTCTCCGCACCTCCTCAACCTCACAACATCTTCATATCATATTTCACATGCCATGCAGCCCAGAGCAATGTTTGGAATGGTGTATTCTGCACACAGTGCTTATGTTGCAATAACCTCGGGAGAGTCCCAAACGCCACTTATCCTGCAAATGATTGATAGATTTTATTGATTTAAATAGCCACACACCTTTTTTCTCACGCAGTGATGAAGTGATTAATTACTTCGGGGGCTTGGTACGAAGCAATATTTCGAACTCTCATAGTATAACCACATGTTGTTTTTTACTCTCAAATCAAAGATAGCCTGAGCAGTCAAAATGAGAGATGAACTGGCAGGTATTTGATGATAAATAATATTCGCAACAATAATCTGAAACGATGTACTTGCTTTCTAATAATGCTAACGCAATGAAACGATTTCTAAATTAAATTATATAATTAATTAAAAAATATATATAATTCAATGTTTCAGTGCGTGGCAATATCGTGATATTATAGAAAACAAGTTAGACAAAGTCTTCTTATGAATAAATTCCTCCATAACTTGTACACCGTAACCTTACATAGCATTTGGGGGAACGCTATAAAAATATTTATTTGTTCATGATTATTTGAAATCCTCTCTCAAATGAGATCAATTTGACCTGCACTGTATTTATGTATGAAACCAGTGGACAAGACTTTATTATATTTTAACCAAAATCATGTAAAATATGCGTCTGTGAGAGCGCAATACGTTATCTACAAGGTTCGCCTTGCGTTGCAATGTGCTCTTCCATTAATTGCTGGAGGTTAAGGATTCATGACTCATGATTTATCATAAAGATAGCCTTAAAAGGTCTTGAAAGAACCTCGCTTACTAAAGGTGAGCTAATTTCTGCAGTCTGATTTCTGAGGTGGTTTATACAGCATAGGCAATGAACATCTTATCCTCCTGCCTTAACCTTAAACCTTGCAGTTTTGCAGGTTTGTGCTTAAGACGCTGTTGTCCCACCAACAAGCCCATCCAAATTTTGAAATCCCTTTATGAAACCGATCATCCCGACTTTATCCCAAAACAATCTAATCGGGATAACCTAGTTAGCAATGTATATGACACAGGGTTCTGCGGTGCTGGAAATCTAACGGCAAGCTAATGTTCGACTGGGGAGGTGTTTACAGTGGATGTAATATCTGTACGTTTTGTGTTGATGTGTTTATAACAAGATAAAACTGCGGAGATGCAATATAAATGTCTTTGTAATCAGACAACATTCATACTTTCGTACTTTTACAGTACGTCACATCACGTAGCCATTGTGTCCATCTGTAGATGCATGGCTAGTACCTATGCAGATTGTTGTTTCTGGATTGTAAGTACAACACAGAAGTACAACACAGTTGTTTGTGGAAGATGTATTAAATACAGCATCTGCAGCAAAACAAATTCATTTACCTCAAAAAATGCATCGCAATTGTGGAGGCCACTGTACGACAATGAACTGAACGGTAAAACATCGCAAAAACGTAATAATTTTGATCCACTAATTGTACTGTAATTTATAATATACTTTTGGTATTATTTTAAAGCAAATACATTAGAAATAATAGGTATGTTCCTGAATTATTTTTGTTTAGTCTTATGTGACTTGATTTCACCAGATATTTATGATTTTTGTTATTTTAATTTGTTTGTGCTGTAAATTTATATAAAATGTGCTCTATAAATAAGGCCTGATTCAGCAGGGTTGAGCACTGTAGAACATAGATATTGAAAAGCGTTTGTCTGTAAATGTTACAGCTATGTCTCAGTCTATTACATAGAAAAAACATCTTGTCATCAAACAATGTTTATCAGAACAATATTCTGAAAATGGTAATCTACCCTCAGTCAATTGCAGGCATGCTCAAACTTTCCTAAACTACAAATACAACCATTTAAGAAACCAATGAATTTCTGTGACCCCTCACATCTGTTCCAGTATTAAGCTTCAAATGTTTTTAGATAAGTAATTACTGCTGTGGGTAAACTACTGCTGTGTTGAATGCACAATATTCTTCTAGTTTAGATGAAGTTCAGATACTTTTTTTCCACACTGCTAGTGAATACTTATTTTTACAGTTCATACTGTTACTCAGAGGTCCAAAGATATATAGAGCCACAGGACTGGGAATATATACACTATATTCTTTCTTTTAATGGCATTACTTTTTATGGCCTTTTACATAACGCAGTGCATCATTCAGTCAATCATTTAAATAATCAATCTGCATTAAACTGTACCAATCAATCATTTATTATTGTAGCATTTACAAACATTGTCACACAGCATTTCCCAGTGGAATGAGAAGCTTAATTTTCATCATTAAAAGCAGGTGCCCAGCGATCTCACACACAGGACATAAGATGCAGGAAGCAAAGAAAGGCAGCACCTTTACCTGGGCTCTGGCGAAGGGTTCAGCCATCGGTCAAACGCTGTGGCTGCTGCAGCAGGCTTAGTGGACGGTCAGAGGAGCAGCTTCTAAACTACCCTCTGCCTCAAGCCTGCTCCTCAGCACAGAGCACTGCTCAGCTTAAGTACATAAGGATGTTGTCTTAGACAGATAGCTGAACTGAGTCATTCCTTTGAAGAACACTTGACAAGGCCATGAAATGTCCTGTTGTGTCAGCTTTGTTGTCACCTTTGTTTAGATAAATAATAATTGCTGTGCTTGTAAAATGTATAACAAAAAAAAAAAAAAAACATAAAAAATGTCTAAGCAGTGGAAACATTGATATACAGTATATATATATAGACTAACCCCTTACCATTCAGGCCTGCTAGCATTGTTGTTTACTGCCCTGAAGCTTACAATGACTTATTGGTCTAACTGGTCATTTTTCTAGGAGTTTTTGTCACTTTATGAAATATAGCATAAAAGAGACAAGATTACAGAAATCATATTGCAGCCTCATACGACTGACACCTGAGAGCTTTGTGACTCCTCATGAGCGACTGGACAAATGCTACAGGCTGTACCACTGTATCCAGATTGTGGTAATGGAGATGAAGCTGATAATGATGAAGAGGATGTAAGAGCAGAACAGTAGTCGATCAATGATGTTACCGATCAGGATCCAGTCCTCAGCTGTGTGATTGGCTGTGAGATGTTTGTCCACCTGCTGACGGATGGCCAGCACATCCTGACCAAGCTGTTTCAGCTGTCCCAGGACCTGCCCATCGAGCTGCGGTTCTGCACAACCATCAGGGCTGGACTTGGTCTCCATATTCTCCACTGAGACACCATGGAAACAGGAGGAAAACACTAGTTATCCTTATTATAGAAGAGTTTGGACCACAGCGGACACAGTCAAACAACTTCCAAATTCCAAATACAAGATCTGGAATTACGTCCAAAAAAACCTGTGTCAATAGAACCCTGGACTACCTTGAACAGCGGTGTTGAGTATGACAGTAACACAGTCGCTGGGTTTTCGGTACAGGCAGACGAGCCGGGCCAGGTACTCCAGGAAAATCACACGGATCCAGCGTGGGACCGCGGGGTACTGGCTGGAATTGCACAGGATGTTGGTGATCAGAACTGTCTCTAGGAGACTACCCACCATCAGAGCCAAGCAGATTGAGAAAAACACATCTGGGGAGAGAAGGAGAGAGAGAGGGGGAGAGTGTGTGTGAGAGAGAGAAAGAGAGGAGGAATACCACCTTATATTGACTCTCACAGATGGTGCCTCCATCTCCACAATTTAATGAGCTTGGCTGTGGGCTAAACTCTACTAAATGGCCATTGGGATTATCACATACATATACGCAGCTGTGCTTGCAGATAGCTAACTGGACACTACAAATTATGATGGGACTTGGACAGTCCCACACTGGGCCCCGTAATAAAAGCACAATAATGAGACTGCACTTATTAATGGGATTCTGTTGCCAGTGATGGGCAGCAGGTCGTTCATGATGAGCAGGAAGACGGTGTAGCCCAGGATCAGGGTCATCTTGAAGGAGGAGCGGTCCACACTCTGGGGGGGCAGGAGGAAGCTGAAGAGGTCCACTGTGATGAGGAAGCAGCTGGGGACCAGGAGGTTCACCACATACAGGGTGGCCCTACGCCGCAGAACGATCTGAGAGAGAGAGAGATATGTTTGCTGTCTTCTTCATGGGATTGTTGTCCAACAGTACCGCATTACAGGCAAGGACCATGAGTGTTTTATCCACAGCTCAGTGACTGCCTGGGAAACTAAACTCAACTGGCGGAGATTAATAAGCCTTTGTGTTAGCTGATGTTCATCTTTATTTTGCTTTATTCATATTTGCTGCGAAACTGTGCTGTCTTCATTATAATGTATCAACCGTTCTCTTCAATTCCCAAACTTCTATATCAGCTGGCAAGCATTACTGGGGGTTCATGACAACAGTAACAATAATAAGATCCCACTGAATTTCCTTTTGGTATAGCCATGCTCCAGCTGAGATGGGTTAGCTGGAGGTGTGTCCTTTTGCAATACTACTAACCAACTGTGACATTCATCAATTTTTTAATGACCTACATGGTAGACGACCTCGTCAAAGAAGTCATGAGTGATTTCTTCTAAGATGTCTTCAGCTGTGATGTCAATGAGTTCCCACTCTCCTACGGTCGTCAGCACCTCCTTGGATCTCCTCAGTGTTTCCTCAGCTGACATACCCAGGGTCAACTGAACATCTCCAGCTGAAGAGACAATAATACGCTGATGAGAAATACCCCTGAATAAAGTGTAGTAATATCCTGTTAGTGTGGTAGAGGTGACGCGGGTCTTGTCTCACCCAGGAGAGAGTAGGAGTTGAAGGAGAGGGAGCCTCACCCAGGAGAGAGTAGGAGTTGAAGGAGAGGGAGCAGTTCTGCACATCAAAGGGGAAGGTGTAGATGTCCAGATTGCATGAGCTGACCACTCGCACAGGGCGGCTGTCGATCACATGACCCTCTTGTGTCAGGTATATGAAGGGAGCGTTTGGAGACCGGTCAGCGTCCATACTGCAGAACAGTGCAGAGATACAGAGCCCCATGCAGTCCCCTTCAGCTCAGCCAATTCAACACATCGCCAATTAATGTCCTAAACTCAGCTGCATTCTAGCCCATCTCTACAACTGGCCACTTACAACTCGTTGATCAGAATATCTGGCACCCATAACTTTTCCCTGGGCAGAGAAATTCTGGAAGCTCCACACTGCACAGGATCCCAGCTGACATACTCAATGTCCCACTCCTACAAAACAAAAATCAACAATACAAAGGGGTCTGACTGCTTTGACAATCAATGTAATGTTTTTTTTATATAAGGGGCAATTAAATATAAAACTTGTAGTTCACTGACGTAAGGTGTGGATTTTCATGTCCTTCCTGAACAACACGCTCCATGACAACAGAATGGCTCATTCCAATTTCCAAATAAAAATTACAATAACAAAGGTCATTTTCAAAACACTTACCAATGTGTGCCAAATAAATGTTGTCAAAATTTGTGCCTTTTCATCCTACAAGATAAAGGTTTTCAAAAGGTTATTTTTGCTATTCTTGTTATTAGACATGTTATGGAGGATTCTTTCTTTTACTAATAGCTATCATTTTCCAAGAAACAGTTGAATTATAAACAGTTGAAAATGTCACATGATCCTGTTTACAGTACAGCCACTTGAAATGTGATTTCATCATACAGTCAATCATACAGAAATATGTAATCACATATGGGAAGTGAGGAAAAGAAAGTGAGGAACATACGTCTGTGTCTGTACACAATGTGTTGCATTTAATACAGCTGATATCTACTACGTATTCCAGGGTACACACAAAGGTGAATTTTTGTACATGGGGTTTATTGTATCTTTATGAGACTGAATATCTGGTTTTGGACATTCTGACGAACCTGTGATGAACATATTGACCTGAAGCAATCCCCATAATGCACCTTGCTCGAGGATGCAATACCTGCCCTGTAATTTCCTGATTACAAGAGCAGCTCCCTCGGCATGAAGCTATAGTCACACTCACCACTCCCAGAATTCCATACAGCGTGAAGTAAGTGGTGACGTTGGTGGGTGAATTCAGGCTGATGACCGGCCGAACCTCATTACTGGCCAGAGCCTTGTTGAGATCACGCAGGAGAATCCTAGCATCCGGCTGTGCGCATCTTATCATACCAGACTCCACGCAATGGACTTCAGGAAAAATAAGAAATATCATAGTTTATAATGTAAAACACCTTTCTGGGTTTCTAGTGTTGATTAAGTTCACTCACTTCAGTTGATTTGCATATTAATTAACTGAAAAAGCCCATAATGGCATTTAAGGAATGATGTTCCTGAATCCCTTTCCAGAACTGACCCCAGCATTTTTGATCAGTTGTGTATCAATGATCAACTTGAAGTTAATATTGCTTTATGGAATGTAAATATTTAACATGACACAGGCTGGATCTGGGAGTACCCATCTTACCCTGGACCAGTAGACAGACGAGGAGGAAGGCCTCCATGTGTTTGGCAGGGCGCAGCTGACTGGTAGGATGGTGGACACTGAATGGATTCCATTTCAGATGCAGTTCCTCGACCTGTGACATGTGAAAGTTGCACCTCATTGCCACTAAGATGATCCCACTCACCTTTCGATTCTTTCTGTTTTCATATCAAATAATGTATGATTAGATGTATTATTTAAGTACATTTATGACCGGTGACATTTATAAGCCATAGGCAATAAACAATCTTAGCATGGCTTCTGTAGGTACACAATGTATATATTATATATATATATATATATATATCTTATATTATCATGACTGTAAATAAAAATAATCTGCATACAAATAAAGGCTGTATTCATCATTGTTTACAGTCCTTCCCCCATCGCCCAAACCCTGCTCCTGGAGATCTACTGCAGGCCTGCCCAACCCTGCTCCTGGAGATCTACTGCAGGGCTGCCCAACCCTGCTCCTGGAGATCTACTGCAGGGTTTACATGAAAGCCTACAGAATGGTAGATCTCCAGAAACAGGGCTGAGCAGCCCTGCTGTATGGCATATCACAGGCTGCAGTAGTCAACCCAAATAAGACTGCAGATATGATAAGCCAAAACAAACAGACATTTAATTTCTGAAAAAAGGAAGAATTACTGTTCAGTATGCATACACTACATACCAGCACACATCACCTGACACCCTGTGGTGTGTTCGACATTATGTACTTTTGGGAGTGAGAAAAAGTTAAAAGGTCATGAATAACAACGAGGCAAATATGTGAGGGAATTATCCGGTTTACTTTACCTGAGGCTTAGACAGGCCTTCGGCAGTCTCCTGTTTCATAGCTATCAGTAAAATATAAATGTTGAAACTTACATAAATCTGTTAAATACCTAGTTTCTTCAGCATGTTTTCACTATCTGAAGAAACAGCTGAAACTGCAGCTATTTAAGTAGAAACGTATTTGCATAGACAAGCTTATTTTGTTTGTGGGGTCTTACATCGGTCACATGGAATCCACATATTTTGCCTGCAGTGTCAGGCAGTTTTAGTTTCACTAAAAACAAATATAAGGTGACCTAAGGTGACCCAAGGTGCTATATTGAACTTAAACAGGATCCAACTCATAATACAACATAATACAATACATAATGTATAATACATAACACATAATACATATAGAATACATAAGGTGACCATTTGTGTTTTTTTCATACAGTACATACAATATTTAAGGTCTTGTTCATGTGAGATATTTCCCTCCTATGGGTCACCTTCACCTACAGCTTGTGGTGAAAACAGGTTGGCTGTTATAAATCATTATAGCCATTTTAATAAAGGTTTTTTAAATTAATTTTTCTTGTTAAATGTTGTCTAACTAGTTGACATATGTAAGAAATGTTATGGGTGAGATGAATGTCCTGAAAACTGTGCTTCTGATTCTGGCTGGCCTTTGTGGACCATGTCTGTGGGTGCAACGTCTAACACACCTGAGCAGCAATATGGACGGGTGTGGTGAGGCAGGGCTCACGCTCGCACAGCCGAGAGGCTCTGCTGCCGCTACAACCGGAGCTGACTCGAGAGGTGAAGCCACTTTCACCGTTCAGTACTGGATAACATCGGGAGAAAGAAACGAGGAAGGAGAGGGGTCAATCAAAATCACCAATCGAGGAGATTCAATCAGCCACCACTTCCATCTATTGCTCTCACAAACCTGCGCTCTCTAAGCAACAAAGTGGGCATGATAAGGACATACACTAGGTACTGTAATGAATTCCGTGGGGCATCTTTCTTATGTTTCACGAAAGGTTGGCTACAACCAACAAAGCCTGACTCTCTCTTTGAAATCCCTGGATTCACCCTTGTGCGAGCGGACAGGGATGGAAACTCGAGAAAAACTAGCGGAGGAGGTATTTGTGTGTACATAAATGATCTATGGTGCCGATTGCATTCAGTAAAATTCAAGATCTGTGATTCCAATGTAGAAATTCTCGGCATGACGTTGATCTTTTTATTTGCCTAGAGAATTTGGGTGTATTTTGCTGTTTGTTGTTTACTTGCCTCCCAGTGGGAAAGCGTCACAAGTGGCCAGCACCATAGCTGACTGTAGATGAACTACAACTCAAACACCCGGATGTACCAGCCACTGCGCTCGGGGACTTGAACCACTGTTGCCTGGATTCAAACAGTATGTCAAGGACCAGACAAGAAAAGATCATATTCTGGACAAGTGTTTTGTAAATGTTAGAGGAGTGTATGTATCTAAGTGTAGGCCACCCATACTAAATCCTGATCATAATGTTGTGCACATGATCCCATTGTATAAGACCAAACTCAAGAGAAGTAAACCAGAAAAGAAAGTGATAAGGACATGGACAAATGAAATCAGGGAACAATTGAAAGCCTGTCTTTGGGAGGGTTCATTAGATGAAATGACTACAGCTACAAATGATTACATTAATTTGTGTGTACAGTTGGTTGTTCCCACAAAGGAGATTAAAATCTATCTTAACAATAAATCATATGTGACTTGGGACATTACAAAGGTTATAAATACAAGGAAAGTGGCTTTCAAAGATAAGGATTTTAGAGCACTTTAGAGCAAAATTGGCACACAGACAGCGTCTGGAAGATGCCTTTAAAGCCAATAATCGTAAAAAGGTGGGATACTATGAAAACTATGACAGGAATGTCATCTCCAACTAAACCTATTTTGACAGACAATGAACTTTGTTTTGCCAACGGCCTAAACACTTTCTTTACCAGATTTGAATCACTAGATCATTCTGTTAAATGCACCAAAATGCTCAATACTGTCATAGCTGATACTACAGACCGAATTATCATCACTGTATCAGTACGCTGAAATATCTTCCTAAGAAAGCTGCTGGGCCGGATGAGTAGCGCTTTTCTTTTGAAGAACTTTGCAACTGAGCTGGCTCCAGTGTGGCAACCAGTCTTCCAGGCTTCTGTAGATAAACATACTGTTCCTCTATCATGGAAAACTTCACACATAAAACCAGTACCCAAAATTCCATGTCCAAAAGGATTTTAGACCTATACTTACCTCAGTGATAATGAAATCTCTAGACAGAATTCTGCTCCAACATCTTGTCAGTACAACAAAAGACAAACTCGATCCATGCCAATTTGCTTATAAGCAGGGTTGTGGTACAGAAGATGCTGTTGTCACTTTGGTTCATATAATTTCTAAACATTTAGACAACCCCAACACCTGTAAGAGCCCTATTTCTAGATTTTTCGTCAGGCTTCAACACAATACAATAAGATATTTTGGTGTCTCCCCAGGGTTGTGGGAGTTCAGCTATGCTTTACACTCTTTATACTGATGATTGCCGTACAGATACACCAAATCCATACATTCTAAAGAATTCTGATGATACAGCGTTAATATCTCTGTTAAGTAGCTCAGACAGCCCTGGACTGCACCAACATGCCGTGAACAAAGTGATCGAGGGGAGTGACAATAATACTCTTGTGATTAACACAAAAGACTGAAGACATTGTATTTGGTTCACCATCAGACTCCTATAAATAGCCTATTGTTATTAATAATGAAAAAATCAAGCAGGCATTTTCATACAAATACTTGGGTGTAATGATAGACCATCTGTTATCCTGGAAAGACCACATTGAATTTGTCTGCAAAAAAAAGAATCTATTTTCTCCGCCAACTTAGGTCCTTTGGGGCAAGTAGACAGATTCTTCTTTTGTTTTTTTTTTACCTCTGTGATCATGAGCCTACCATAACAACATATTGAGGCTTGTTAACAGCACTGTTTCTGATCCCAATCATGCTCTGAACATCCATCCATCCATCCATTATCTTAACCCGCTTATCCTGAACAGGGTTGCAGGGGGGCTGGAGCCTATCCCAGCATACATTGGGCAAAAGGCAGGAATACACCCTGGACAGGTCGCCAGTCCATCGCAGGGCACACACACCATTCACTCACACACTCATACCTATGGGCAATTTAGACTCTCAAATCAGCCTAAACTGCATGTCTTTGGGCTGTGGGAGGAAACCGGAGTACCCAGAGGAAACCCACACAAACACGGGGAGAACAAGCTAACTCCACACAGAGAGGCCCCAGCCGACGGGGATTCAAACCCAGGACCTCCTTGCTGTGAGGCGGCAGTGCTACCCACTGCACTATCCGTGCCACCTATGTTCTGAACAGTGATTATGAATTGCTACCATTAAACAGAAGATACAGGGTTCCATGATTTAATAGGGTTAGTCTGAGGCATTAAATATGGAGCATAATCTCAGGCCAAATGTACGTTGAAGGGCCTCATTGTATCATGTGATTGTGATGTTATGTTAAATGTATGTATTCTGTTTGTTTTCTTGTCTTTGGTGTTGCAAATGGTGCTAATGATGATGCAAAACAAATCAAAACAAAGCAATCTGATAATAAAGTATTATCAATCAATCAATCAATCAAATGGGAAGGCTTTATGTAATCTAAGAAAAATCTCTCTGCCTGCAAATATAAGCATGATGGTCAATGCAAGTGCAAATCAGCATCTGTATGCACTAACCCTATCTGTGAGGCCATGTCTGTATGCACTAACCCTATATGTGAGGGCACGCCTGTATGCACTGTCTGTATAGGTCTCACTTGCAAACAAGGTTGTAATCTCATTGTGATTTACTAGTCAAACAAAGGTTTAATAAAAAAGCACAGGAGCTTTTCATGAGATGAGTGTGCAGAATATATGGCTTTACATTTCAAGTGTTTTTGTTATCACCACTCATTTGAATTTTCCAGAATATTCCAGCCAGTGTGCACACTGATTCGTGAGCTCTTCTGGCTTGAGGTCCGTGAAACTGAGACGAAACTAATCTGATAGTCAAACTGAGAGGTTCATACATAATTTGCAGGTTGCAGTTGAATTTGAATGGAATCACCATGGTTGATATCTTGTTGCATTCTCTGTGACTAAGCTTAGTCTTTGCTGCTACATCAGTGTTTCTAACACGGGACTGCTTCTCGCCAAGGAAGGCACTTGATTCCTCTGTTCGCTAAAGAAATTGAGCGTTGCTCTAAGCTTCTGAAAGGCCGCCACCTACCTGCAATTCCCTTCTGTAGGCTTACTGAATACAAGCGAGAACGAAAATGAAAGACAATATATCATCACTTCAGATAAGATTGAGACTACTGCTGCCCCCCACACAAAGCCTGCGTCTTTCATTCATTCGTTATTCTTACATCCCGCCCACTCCGTGGTGTAAAATGCATATACATGCATATTCAAGTAGAAATGCAAGTAGCTACGTCTTCACCTAAGCAAGCCCCCGAAGTAAGACTGCGTTGCGCAGTGAATATTAGACTATACAATATAAAACATTCCCGATGGATTAACGATCGTTACAGTTTATATGAAAAGCAGATATTGAAAAGATGTAATATAATATCCCCCCCCCTTCAACATGCACCGCCTGGTCCCTCCCATATGTCTATGTCTCCCACCCTCTCCTTTCCCATGTAAACTCTATGGTAAAATTACGTATCATTTCCGCTAACCTCGCACAACCCAAATAGTTGTTATGGTAACCGGTACTTCGTTTACAATGTCTTACTTACCAGTTTGCTTGCAGTTCTGGGATACAAATATTTTGTTTGATAGAATATAAACTGCGTACCCGTCGTTTCCATTAGTTAACAAACAGTATCGTTAGATCGGCAGTCATTTTTGAATATGGAAGAAACTGATACGGTGGAACATACATACATAATCAGACCGAATTATCAACACAAGTAAGTAGTTAGGTTAACGTTAGGCTAGCTAGCTAACTTATGGAAACCAGTCATATTACGAAGCTAGCCTAGCTAATTATCTAACTACTTTCTATGAAGTTCACTTCAATACATTAATTTCGCTTTGAAAACCTACTGGCTAGTCAGCTGAAGTCAGGTTGATATGGAGCTAGCTAACGTTAGATAAGTCGGTATTCTAACATGTAAACAACGTTTGAATTGTTTATTGCAGCTAGCTAATAATGTATCGTTTTAACGTTAGCTAGCTAGGCTAACGCTGGTTATATTGGAGTAATGTGATTATTGTTATAATTGTCCCAGGTTTAAGGTGGGAGTGGTGAAGGAATGTATCCGAGAGGTTCTGAAAGAGCAGCTTGGGGGGGCATCGTACAACCCGCAGCAGATCTCCAGTATGTGCCGTTCAGTTGCTGACTGTATCAAGGACAAACTCAAAGGTGATGCGCAGGGGACGGACGAATAGGCTGCTGAGTGAAGTTACGTAGACTTACTGCCCATGCCTAGACTACAGTATAAACATAATGGAATAAACCAGCTCAACGAAAATATCATTATCTTTGTGTTGTATTGAGTATTGAGTAAGCCTATAGACTGAAATTTAACTTTGATGCCAGCTCAAGCTGGGTTTTGAGGGATACTATTTAACCTACTTCAGACCGTTTTCTCTTCTAAACAGTATTTAGTGATGCTAGATCATGGCAGACATTCTTTTTTAAGTAGTTGTGCAATGCAGTAACGATTGTTTTAAGTGTATTTTGTGGCAGATGTTTGTGTTATGTTTCCCTCACACCAGAACAGGGGTTTGACCGGTACAAGCTGGCGGTGCAGGTGGTGATAGGAGAACAGCGTGGAGAAGGAGTGAAGTGAGTCACTGAGGCTGCTTCTGCTGCACAAGTCACTGAACACAGTGGCTCATGAACCTGCACTCCGGTGTGTGCAAATCCGAGAGGGCAAAGTCAATCACTGTCATCACGAGAGTGGAGGATTCATTTATAACCGCGAAACATAATGTAACGGTCCGGTTTAAACGGAGGCAGAGACGTGAGCTTGTGGTTATATTTTTATTTTGAGAGACCACACCAATATCCGCACACTCAAGATCACCCAGAACAACAACCCCTCAACTTACGCCGACCCCGGAAACACATCCCCTTGGCTGGCAGCGCTTATACTGCAATAACAAGTCCCAAACAGGGACGCTACACTACCCCCCCCCTTACAAAGTTCCTCGTCCTCGAGGAATAGCACATAACAGGAATTATTATTATTATTTTTTTTTTATATATACAACAGACAGAAGGACAGAAAACCCTGAGATGATGCAGTGAACCACAAAACCACCAAATTACAATCCCACACCCCAATACAATTTTTCTTTTTTTTTTTTCACATAGTTCCTTCCATTCCAGCACCCCAGAGGGACACCACAAAGTCTCCTAAACGGGCCGGGGGCCTCCTCCGCCTCCTCGATTGGGGCCCCCTGGGAGACAGGGGCAACGGGACAGGGGCAGAGGAGGCGGTCCCTGTGGCAGGGCCAGAGGGAGCATGGGGCAGGGGTGATGGGGAATGGGAGGGGGACCCGGGTATACACACCCCTTGTGGCACACGCAGGGAATCGGATGGGGGCGGAGTGCCCTGAGGGGAGGGAGAGGCTACCTGTGCACCCATGTCAGGGAGAGGGGGGGCCCCCCGGTAGGGGGCCAGTCTGTCCCTATGGAGCGCCACCTTCCTTCCCCGAGGAGGCATCTGTACACGGTATACGACCTCTCCCAGTTTCTCCAGTACCTTGCAGGGCCCCGTCCACTTACTGTCGAGTTTAGGGGACCGACCCTTCTTTCGTTTTGGGTTGTAGACCCAGACCAGTTCTCCCGGTGCAAGGTTCCGGCCCCGAGTCTTAACGTCATAGTTGCGTTTCTGCTTCATGCCGGCCTCCTCCAGCCGACCCCGGGCAAAGCTGTGGGCCGAGTCGAGGCGGTCCTGCAGCTTCCTGGCGTAGGCCGGCCCTGTGGGAGCAGTCGGGGCATCGGGCGGCCGACCAAAAGCCAGCTCCGCCGGGGTGCGCAGCTCCCTTCCAAGCATGAGGAGAGCTGGCGTGCACTCCGTGGACTCCTGTACAGCGGAGCGGCACGCCATAAGCACCATGGGCAGGTGTTGGTCCCAATCCCGCTGGTGCTGGGAGGTGACGATGGCCAGCTGATCCCCCAGGTTGCGGTGGAACCTCTCCACCAATCCGTCACTCTGTGGTGTAAGGGGGTGGTGCGGGTCTTATGTACACCTAGGCGCTCACACATGGCGGAGAACACCCGGGACTCGAAGTTCGTACCTTGGTCACTGTGGATGGACTCAGGCACCCCGAAACGGCTGATCATGCCCCCCACTAGGGCATCGACAATCGTCTCGGCCTCCTGGTCTGGGATGGCATATGCCTCCGGCCACTTTGTAAAGTAGTCGATGGCAGAAAGGACGAAGCGGTTGCCCCCGTCGGAACGCGGGTACGGCCCCACAATGTCCACCCCAACCCTTTCCATGGGGCACCCTACAGGGAACTGTTGGAGTGGAGCATGTGAGCGCCCGGTTGGGCCTTTGCGCGCCACACAGACGTTGCAGCGGCGGCAGAAGTCGTCAACGTCTCTCTTTTGACGCCCCCAGTAAAAGCTTTGTCGGAGGCGGCGAAGAGTCTTAGTAACCCCGAAGTGCCCCGACCCTTCTACCCCATGCATGGCTTTCAGCACCGCCTCCTGAAGGTCCTTTGGGACCACCACCTGCCACTGTTCCTCCCCTGTAGCTGCTACCTTGAATGCCCGCTGCAACACCCCTTTGGTCAGCCGCAGCGAGTCAAACATGGACCACAGTCCTTTGGTGGTCTTGGAGAGGGGCGCCACCTCCTCCCACGGGGGACGCCGCCGGGCCTCCACCCACTGCAGGACAGGCTGTAGGTCTGGGTCCTTCTCCTGCTCGAACCTCCATTCGGCATCCCCCACGGTCTGCAGCTCCCTGCTGGCGATCTCCTCTACTCTTCGGATGGCCGGACACTCCTCCCCCTCTTCACGCAGCTCCAGCTCTCGCCCTTCCCTCCGCTCACAGTAGCGGCACCCATCTGGCGAACACGGCCGCCGTGAGAGGGCGTCCGCATTGGAGTGGCGAGCCCCGGGCCGGTGTTCGATGTTAAACTCATACGACTGGAGCTCCTCCAGCCACCGGGCAACCTGTCCCTCTGGCTCCCGGAAGGTCATCAGCCACTGGAGAGCCGAGTGGTCCGTCCTGACGGTGAAGCGGAGGCCGCACAGGTAGTACTTAAAATGCCTGACACCCAGCACCACCGCCAGGAGTTCTCGGCGGGTGACGCAATAGTTCCTCTCATGCTTGTGGAACTTCCGGCTGAAGTACGCCACCACTCTCTCTCCCTCAGGCCGAGACTGTGAGAGAACGCCCCCCACCCCCGCATTGCTGGCGTCCGTGTCCAGTATGAAGGGCAGGGTGGGGTCGGGCGGGGTGAGCACCGGGGCCTCGCACAGAGCTCGCTTCAGACAGTGGAATGCCTCCTGGCACTCCTCAGACCATACATAGTCCATGCCCTTTTCCAGCAGTCGGTATAGGGGCGCCGCGATAGTGGCGAACCCCCGTACAAAGCGCCGGTAGTATGACGCTAGCCCGACAAAACTTTTGAGTTGGCCCTGGTCGCAGGGGGTGGGCCAGTCCTTCACAGCCCTCACCTTCTCATCCATGGTGCTGATGCCCTCCACACCCAGCTCGTGCCCTAGGAAGGTCACCCTCCTCCGCATGAAGTAGCACTTCTCGGGGTGCAACGTCAGGCCCGCTGCCCTCACCCTCTCCAGGACCCGCCGCAGGGACCCCAGGGCAGCCTCGAAGGAGCGACCATGGACCAGGATGTCGTCCAGGTATACCAGGCACTCCTGGCGGGGGATATCGGCCAGCACTCTGTCCATCAGCCGGGCGAAAGTAGCGGGGGCGTTGCAAAGTCCGAAACTAAGGACCTTAAACTGCCACAGGCCACGGCCAGTACAGAAAGCTGATTTGGGGCGGGACTCAGGGGAGAGGGGCACCTGGTAGTAGCCGCTTTTGAGGTCTAACGTGGTGAACCACGAGGACCCCGAGACGAGGTCTAGGGACTCGTCGATGCGAGGGAGAGGGTATGAGTCCTTTGTGGTCACCTCGTTCAGCCGGCGGTAGTCCACACAAAACCGTAGGCCCCCATCCTTCTTGGCAACCATGACCACCGGGGCTGCCTAGGGGCTGTCGGAGGGCTCAATGAAGTCTGACTGCAACAGTTCATCCACGGCCTTGTCACATGCCTGTTGGCGAGCTAGAGGAAGGCGGCGTGGACGGCACTTGACTGGACGTGCGTTTCCAGTGTCTATTGCGTGTTGTGTCAGGTGGGTCCTCCCCACTTCACTCTCGCTCACCGCAAAACTGTCCTGGAACTCCGCCAGCAGCTGCCTCAGCTGCTCTTGCTGCAGGTTGTCAAGATCTCCATACTCCTCCCTCCACACCCCTCCCCCCAGGGGCAGTTCTCCCCTCCCTTCTCCCCCCCATAACTGCTCGGCGGGGGTTGGGACTAGTGCATGGTCAGGACCAGGGGGGGGGACAGGGGTGACAACAAACTGGGGCTGGGGAATGTTGGGGGGTGAGACAGCTGTCGTCAGGCACCGGGGGTCCCCGGCGACCAATGGCAACGCCTCCTCCCCCACCTGGGGGGACCACGCGGGGTCAGGGGGGTAACCGGGGGCTGCGGGGGCAGGATACAGGGTGGACTCAGGGCCCATGGGGACCACCTGTTGGACGAGGGCAATGGGAGGGGCCACAGGGGGTGCCGGGGCCCGACCCACCCCGGCAGAAAGAAACATGCCCCCCACCCAGGGAGGGGGTACAGGGCAGGGGAAGAAACAAGGCCATACGAGGGGGGGCGTGGGGCCAGGGGGGGTCAGGGGAATGTTCTCTGGGGCAGCGAACCATGGGCTATAGGGATCGGGGCAGGGGGGGGGACTGAGGACCGACTCCTGCAGGGGTGGTGAGGGGGGATAAGTGAGGGGCATCTCCAATGTCTGAATAGACCTAGCAGGGGGAAAGGGACTGGGGCGTGCAGCTAGGGGGCCCATGGCAACGGTAGGACCCCCCGGAAAGCTAAGCGTACCCCTTCCCATGTCAAGCAGGCACCCCATGTCCTGGAGGAAGTCCAACCCCAATATGCAGGGGTCTTGCACGTCTGCCACCCACACCAGGTGGCGAACACTCCTGCCCCCCACGCACAGCCGCAGCAGCCCCTTCCCCACCATAGGAGCCAGCTCGCCTGTCACTGTGCGGAGCTGTACGGGTGTGGGCTGCAGTTGTGTCCAGCTGGGCAGAATGTCCGGCCTCACCAGCGTCACCGAGGACCCGGTATCCACCAGGCCTGCAGTGGGCACCCCCTGGACAGAAACAGGCACGCGGCAGGAGCCCCCACCGCCGGCGCTCCCGCGGACCCACCCTACTACTACAGGTGGTGTAGCGCCATCATCAATTACTGGGGGCGACAGAGCCCCTCCCCCCTGGCTGTGCTGCTGGCCTCCACGTGCCAGGGGACAGGCCTGGGCCGGCGCAGCCGGGGCAGCAGGGATGGGGGTCCGCACATCCCCAACTATGCGGACCCCAGGGCGTTTCCCTGAGCCTGGTGTAAAGCAGGGCACCTCCTACGTATGTGCCCAGGCTGGCCGCACTCCCAGCAGACCACGGGGCCTGAGCGTGGCCCCCGCGGCCCCTGCAGATTCGCCGCTCTCAGCAACTCGGTCAGCTCCGCCGCCCATGCCGGCACCTCCTCCCCGACTGGACGTCCTGACGCAGCCCTCACCGCATGGGGACCCGCCACATGACCATCCTTGGCAGCCACGCTTTCCAGGCTCTCCCTCTCTATGGCTGCCTCTAGCGCTTCCTGTAGCGACTTCGGGTGTAGAAGTTGAACTTGCACACGCAGACCAGGGGGAGAGATGGCCCCGATGAATAGATCAGTAGCCAACTCACTCCGTGCATCGGCAGGTAGGTGACTATATGCCCGCCGCACCTGGCTCTCAATGTCGTTGGCCAGCCCCCTGAGCGACTCACCAGGTTTCCTGCATCTGCCTCTCAATTCATTTTTCACCAGTGCTGGCTGTGACCACGTCCCAAACCTTCTTTTAAGCGCCCCCACCAGGGCATCGTAGCAACGCCTCTGCTCATAGTCCAGCAACAGGAGACATGACAGGGCATCTCCCTCTAGGCACAGAGCTAGCTGCAGTGCTCTGTCCCCCACTGACCAACTCTTAGCATCTGCTAGCAGTTCGAATTGAGCATGAAATGCCTCCCAGTTTGACCCACCAGAGTATCTGGGCGTCTTCACAGAAGCCGCGGTCGCTGGAGCGGTGTAGGCGTTGCCATGGTTACTCCCTGACGCGGCGAAAGTGGCGGGGGACTGCAATGGCTGCGCGCTGCCCGTGGCTACAGCAGTATGTCCGCGCTGGCGGTCATCATCCGGCCCCGAAACGAACTGTAACTGTGGCATGGCCCTCTCATCCACAGGGATGTCTTCCGTCTCGCCCCGCGGCTCGAATTTTATCTTCGGTACAGCGCCGTTGTCCATTGTGCTCGCCTACGCTATCTAACTAACACTGAAACTAAACTAACTAGCTAACGTTATCATCCGACCAAAACCCCGTCTCCTTACCGCAATTGTTTCTTCTGACACCAGTGTAACGGTCCGGTTTAAACGGAGGCAGAGACGTGAGCTTGTGGTTATATTTTAGAATTTTTATTTCGAGAGACCACACCAATATCCGCACACTCAAGATCACCCAGAACAACAACCCCTCAACTTACGCCGACCCCGGAAACACATCCCCTTGGCTGGCAGCGCTTATACTGCAATAACAAGTCCCAAACAGGGACGCTACAATAACCAATAACTAATTCTACTCATTCTTGAATTGCTAAGATAAAATACTAATTTGTGAATTATATCTGTAAACCTACTGCATTGAGCATCTATTTTGCTGAAACGCTTGCATGACACCTGGTTGTAGCACTGTTGAGTGATTACTGAGCAGATTACTGAGGTGTTTCTGAAGCTCAAGAGAACAACATCTTCCTTTCCAGGATGGCTGCCCGCTGCTTCTGGGATGCAGACACTGACAGCTATGCCCAGGACGTCTTCATGAATGTGAGTTGAGCATTAGTGAGCATTGTGAATGTGAGGTGGGTATTAGTGAGTATTGTGAATGTGAGGTGGGTATTAGTGAGTATTGGGAATGTGAGTTGAGCATTAGTGAGTATTGTGAATGTGAGGTGGGTATTAGTGAGTATTGGGAATGTGAGTTGAGCATTAGTGAGTATTGTGAATGTGAGGTGGGTATTAGTGAGTATTGGGAATGTGAGTTGAGCATTAGTGAGTATTGTGAATGTGAGGTGGGTATTAGTGAGTATTGGGAATGTGAGTTGAGCATTAGTGAGTATTGTGAATGTGAGGTGAGTATTAATGAGTATTGTGAATGTGAGTTGATGTTATTGACATAAATGGGAGACCGTGACCAGAGGTGTTTAATGATGCTGATTTTGCGTGTCTTTGCGCTTGCCAGGACAGCCTGTTCTGCGTGGCTGCTGCCTTCGGCTGCTTCTACTACTGAGGATTGAGAACTTCTGCAGCGATACAGAGCAACTGTGTGTGTCTGCATGACTGTGTGTGTCTGCATGACTGCGTGTGTCTGCGTGACTGTGTGTGTCTGCGTGACTGTGTGTGTCTGCGTGACTGTGTGTGTCTGCGTGACTGTGTGTGTCTGCGTGACTGTGTGTGTCTGCATGACTGCGTGTGATTGTGTCTGACTGCTTGTGTCTGTGTGTGACTGCATGTGTCTGTGTGATTGTGTGAGTCTGTATGTGTCTGTGTCACTGCATGTGACTGTGTGACTCTTTGTCTGTGTGACTGCTTATGTCTGTGTGCGACTGCATCATCCACAGACAGGACCACTCCACAGCACCTCAGCCATAAAATGCACAGCCTGTCCTCTGCACAGCCCCTCCTGCACAGCCCCTCCTGCACAGCCTGCCCAGCGCCTGCAGGATGTAAAGGCCAAATGAGGCTCAATGGAGACAGTGACACCTACATACTGCTATCCCAAGCCCTGCTAGCTCCAGCCCTGCTAACCCCAGCCCTGCTAGCTCCAGCCCCGCTAACCCCAGCCCCGCTAGCTCCAGCCCCGCTAGCTCCAGCCCCGCTAACCCCAGCCCCGCTAGCTCCAGCCCCGCTAACCCCAGCCCCGCTAGCTCCAGCCCCGCTAACCCCAGCCCCGCTAGCTCCAGCCCCGCTAGCCCCAGCCCCGCTAGCCCCAGCCCCGCTAGCCCCAGCCCCGCTAGCTCCAGCCCCGCTAACCCCAGCCCCGCTAGCCCCTGCCCCGCTAGCCCCAGCCCCGCTAGCCCCAGCCCCGCTAGCTCCAGCCCCGCTAACCCCAGCCCCGCTAGCCCCTGCCCCGCTAGCCCCAGCCCCGCTAGCCCCAGCCCCGCTAGCCCCAGCCCCGCTAACCCCAGCCCCGCTAACCCCAGCCCCGCTAGCTCCAGCCCCGCTAACCCCAGCCCCGCTAGCCCCAGCCCCGCTAGCCCCAGCCCCGCTAGCCCCAGCCCTGCTAGCCCCAGCCCCGCTAACCCCAGCCCCGCTAGCCCCAGCTCTGCTAGCCCCAGCTCTGCTAGCTCCAGCTCTGCTATCTCCAGCCCTGCTATCTCTAGTCCCGCTAACCCCAGCCCTGCTAGCCCCAGCCCCGCTAGCCCCAGCCCCGCTAACCCCAGCCCCGCTAGCCCCAGCTCTGCTATCTCCAGCCCTGCTATCTCCAGTCCCGCTAACCCCAGCCCCGCTAGCCCCAGCCCTGCTAACCCCAGCCCCGCTAGCCCCAGCTCTGCTAGCCCCAGCTCTGCTAGCCCCAGCCCTGCTCTCTCCAGCCCTGCTCTCTCCAGCCCTGCTAGCCCCAACCCTGCTAACCCCAGCCCTGCTAGCCCCAGCCCTGCTAGCCCCAGCCCTGCTAGCCCCAGCCCTGCTAGCCCCAGCCCTGCTAACCCCAGACCCAGCCCTGCTAACCATGTACTTTCTGTGTAAGTTATAAAGCTGTCAGAAGCGCTGAACAAAACACTAAGAAGACCAAAGTCACTTCCTGCGCAGCTATTGCTGACAGGGAACAGAGCCCTGCGTGCTGAAAGAATACTAAATAAATACATAAATTACGTATAAAATATAAATACGTGTAAACTGTGTTTTTGGCTCATCTAATACATCAGTCGTGTTCTCCAGGTCTACTGCCTCTTCTGCACAAGGTGTTGAGGCATCATCTACTTCATATCAGGTTTATTACAACGTGTAATCTTTGGACTGTAATAGCCGCAGTGGGCGACCTCCACTGGCTGCCTGTTATGGCTAGCAAAAAACTTTAGTGCTCACGTACCAGGCAGTTAAGGGATCAGCCCCTGTATATATTCAATCACCAATCAGAATGTACAGTACTGTGCAGACGTCTTAGGCACCTGTATAACATTCTGTACAAATAAGAAAAAAAAAAAAATTAACATGTATATAATAAAGTCTAGGATGCCTAAGACTTCTGCACTGTACTGTATACACCAACAAGGCCCCTCCATTCCGCTGCTTTGGGCCGTCTGGCGCCTCCCCCTCGCCGCACCTGCACTTCTCGGTCAGCACTGCTGTCTGTCCTGACCCCACGGTGGTGGAATGACCTTCCTGTGGATGTCAGAACGGCAGAGTCTCTGACCACTTTCAAACGCAGACTGAAGACTCATCTCTTCAGGCTGCACCTTTCCCTCCCCACCTCACCACCATGATTAGCCTTGTACAGTGCATCCGGAAAGTATTCACAGCGCTTCACTTTTCCCACATTTTGTTATGAATAAATTCTTTTTTTTCCCTCAAAATTGTACACACAACACCCCATAATGACAACATGAAATAAGTTTTTGAAATTTTTGCAAATTTATTAAAAATAAAAAACTAAGAAATCACATGTACATAAGTATTCACAGCCTTTGCTCAATACTTTGTTGATGCACCTTTGGCAGCAATTACAGCCTCAAGTCTTTTTAAATATGATGCCACAAGCTTGGCACACCTATCTTTGGGCAGTTTCGCCCATTCCTCTTTGCAGCACCTCTCAAGCTCCATCAAGTTGGATGGGGAGCGTCGGTGCACAGCCATTTTCAGATCTCTCCAGAGATGTTCAATCTGATTCAAGTCTGGGCTCTGGCTGGGCCACTGAAGGACATTCACAGAGTTGTCCTGAAGCCACTCCTTTGATATCTTGGCTGTGTGCTTAGGGTCGTTGTCCTGCTGAAAGATGAACCGTCGCCCCAGTCTGAGGTCAAGAGCTCTGTCTCTGTACATTGCTGCATTCATCTTTCCCTCAATCCTGACTAATCTCCCAGTTCCTGCCGCTGAAAAACATCCCCACAGCATGATGCTGCCACCACCATTCTTCATTGTAGGGATGGTATTGGCCATGAGGGGTGCCTGGTTTCCTCCAAACATGACCCCTGGCATTCACGCCAAAGAGTTCAATCTTTGTCTCATCAGACCAGAGAATTGGAACATGGTCTGAGAGTCCTTCAGGCGCCTTTTGGCAAACTCCAGGCGGGCTGCCATGTGCCTTTTACTAAGGAGTGGCTTCCGTCTGACCACTCTACCATACAGGCCTGATTGGTGGATTGCTGCAGAGATGGTTGTCCTTCTGAAAGGTTCTCCTCTCTCCACAGAGGAACGCTGGAGCTCTGACAGAGTGACCATCGGGTTCTTGGTCACCTCCCTGACTAAGGCTCTCCTCCCCCGATTGCTCAGTTTAGACGGGCAGCCAGCTCTAGGAAGAGTCCTGGTGGTTCCGAACATCTTCCATTTACGGATGATGGAGGCCACTGTGCTCTTTGGGACCTTCAAAGCAGCAGAAATTTTTCTGTACCCTTCCCCAGATTTGTGCCTCGAGACAATCCTGTCTCGGAGGTCTACAGACAATTCCTTTGACTTCATGCTTGGTTTGTGCTCCGACATGCACTGTCAACTGTGGGACCTTATATAGACAGGTGTGTGCCTTTCCAAATCATGTCCAATCAACTGAATTTACCACAGGTGGACTCCAATTAAGCAGTAGAAACATCTCAAAGTTTATCAGTGGAAACAGGATGCACCTGAGCTCAATTTTGAGCTTCATGGAAAAGGCTGTGGATACTTATGTACATGTGATTTCTTAGTTTTTTATTTTTAATAAATTAGCAAAAATTTCAAAAAAAACTTCTTTCATGTTGTCATTATGGGGCGTTGTGTGTAGAATTTTGAGGAAAAAAATGCATTTTTTTCCATTTTGGAATAAGGCTGTAACATAACAAAATGTGGGAAAAGTGAAGCGCTGTGAATACTTTCCGGATTCACTGTATGAAAAACCCCAACATTAACCCTAACCCCCGTACCTACTGCAGCCAACAAGACAGCACTAACCCCAACACTAACCCCCAATACTAACCCCAACCCTAACATTAACCCCAACACTAACCCTAACCCCCCTATCTACTGCAGCCAACAAGACAACACTAACCCCCCAACCCTAACACTAACCCCAACACTAACCCCCAACACTAACCCCAACACTAACCCTAACCCCCCTACCTACTGCAGCCAACAAGACGACACTAACCCCAACACTAACCCCCCAATACCAACCACAACACTAACCCCCCAATACTAACCCCAACCCCAACACTAACCCCAACACTAACCCTAACCCCCCTACTTACTGCAGCCAACAAGACAACACTAACCCCAACACTAACCCCCCAATACTAACCCCAACCCCAACACTAACCCCCCCTACTTACTGCAGCCAACAAGACAACACTAACCCCAACACTAACCCCCCAATATCAACCCCAAGACTAACCCCCCAATACTAACCCCAACCCCAACACTAACCCCAACACTAAACCTAACCCCCCTACTTACTGCAGCCAACAAGACAACACTAACCCCAACACTAACCCCCCAATACTAACCCCAACCCCAACACTAACCCCAACACTAACCCTAACCCCCCTACTTACTGCAGCCAACAAGACAACACTAACCCCAACACTAACCCCCCAATACTAACCCCAACACTAACCCTAACCCCCCTACCTACAGGACATGCCACAGGCCGACCTGCTCGTCCTGCTCGTGGTGTGAAAGGTTCTCGGGTGTCCCTCGTATGGAGCGTCTCCACCCAAGCCCCCCAGTGCCAAAACATTCCTGTAAGGACTGCTCAGTCACTGCCCATGTTCCACTGAATCTCTTCACACTGTACCTTAACCAGTATAACTTTACTCTGTGGCAGTGTACAAATTTGTTATCACTTGTGTTTCACCTGTGTATCACATGGTTTTTAGCCCTCTTGTTTAACTTTGCACTTTGTATTTTATGTGCAGTTGCATATTACTGACTTGTCCATGTGTATACTAGATTAGGCCTGCAGATAACGGATTCTTTGTGTGAACTGTACCTTACCCAGTCTGCTCTGTTGTCGTTCTAATGACCTTTGGTATGCACTTGTTCCATCCATCCATCTATTATCTTAACCCGCTTACCCTGAACAGGGTCGCAGGGGGGCTGGAGCCTATCCCAGCATACATTGGGCAAAAGGCAGGAATACACCCTGGACAGGTCACCAGTCCATCGCAGGGCACACACACCATTCACTCACACACTCACACCTATGGGCAATTTAGACTCTCCAATCAGCCTAACCTGCATGTCTTTGGACTGTGGGAGGAAACCGGAATACCCAGAGGAAACCCACACAAACACGGGGAGAACATGCAAACTCCACACAGAGGCCCCGGCCGACGGGGATTCGAACACAGGGCCTCCTTGCTGTGAGGCGGCAGTGCTACCCACTGCACCATCCGTGCCGCCATATGCACCTGTTGTAGGCTAATAATCAAAAATAAAATACAGAAATAATAATATATCAAATGTATTATGCATTTTTCTTTGAATGAACAGAGCGATACATAAAAGCCACATCGCTCTGGACACAAGTCTCTCGAGGACGCCCTCGCCCCCTGCCCGTTATGCCAGTCTCCTGCCCCATCACGTGCGGCATTCCTCGCCCTTAAGTTCAGCCTGCTGCCTGCCCTACCTTCCCCCCACGGGTAAATAACCATAAATGTAACGTACAAAAACAACTGGATCACTCCGGTATCAGACGCTGCTAACTCTTGTGTAGTGCGGTAAAGTTAGTTTTATGTTCGATATTAGATTTTCGGACTTCAATAGCTCTTCAACAAAACAGGCCACAGTACTCAATATAACTGTTTCGTAATCAGAGTAGCTCGGAGAACGCAGGACAACGTTTGATATTTTATCGCACTTGTAGTATTACGAAATATTTTCGTCAATAGCTTCAAAATTACAATTATAACATACTCCTTCCAACATCAAGACACAACATTTCATTCATCCATTAAGCCCATTATTTATTTTTAAATATTATTTTTATGTTCGCAACGATTTATTTTTGGGGCCCAGACGGCTCAAATTTAGGGACTGTCTGAAAAGTGGTTGTCAAATAAAAATGTTAATAGCTTTCTAACCGCAGCGCTCAGAGTGTTCAAATAAGGTGTTGAGGATCAGGAGGACATGAACATACGGGCACAACTCCTGGATCCCCGCAGGAATTTACGTTTAATTATTATGTTAATATTATTACATTACATTACGTGGCATTTAGCAGACGCTCTTATCCAGAGCGACGTACAACGTGCAAATATTTCAATAGCTTCCAGGTCACATAACTCACTGACTCCAAACCACAATAGGAATTAATCAGTTGGGGAAGGATATAAGGGCACAATTCTTAGATTCCACTTGGACTTGATGATTGTTTTTTGGCAAATATTATATTATATTGAAGGTACAATAGGCACGGTTTTTGTGTTAAAACATTGTTACAAGACCATAGTAAATCCCTTCCTATCATTGAAAAAGGCTGACAGACATGTTGACTCACCTTCTGCCTGTGATTATAGTCCTTAAATATGCAGTTGACAGGCCAACACTGTATCGAGCTCATGACCCACTGACTCCAGACCAATGCAAAATTAATTTCACTATTAATCACTGATGGGGCACACCTTTTTTTATAGTCAAGAAGTGTTTCTTTGTGTTTAAAATTGCAACTCCTGCGGGGATCCCGTATGTTCATGTCCTTCTGATCCTCAACACATTATTTGAACACTCTGAGCGCTGTGGTTGGAAAGCTATTAACACTTTTCAGACAATACCGCACTTTTTAGACGGTCTCTAAATTTGAGCAGTGTGAGGCTATTACATTTTTTGCCAACTTTTCGTTTGGTTAGCCTACAAGTTCACTACTCGCTGATTTGCTGCATCCGGTAAGTGTCCTATGTATATAAAAATGCCTACGTGACTTAAAATATATATTTTGATAGCGAATGAACGTTGATTTAAAGGAGGCTAATAATCACGACCTGACAGTTATTTTAAAGAGACCATCAATGAACCAAACTTAAATGAACACTTCGTCGTATGTTTATTTGCTTGAGTGGATAACTTATACACCGTGTAATCATCTATGTAGCCTATTTGTTTGTAAGGTTATTTATGGTAATTTTCAGACTGTGGAAAGTCTTTTGATTTTGAGTGGGTCGATCAGTGAAAATAACGTAGCCTAAACAATCAGTGGAATTTTAGTGCGACTACATTGTGCAGAATATAACGGAAATCCAAAGGATTTGGAGAAATCCGTTGAGAAAAATACAGAACTCGCTGAAATAGTATTTTAAACATGCAACAGTGTTTTTCACAATGCGAACAGACGCATGCATAGGCTAAGTGTTTTAGACTAAGAGACTGTTGTAGACCTATAAGCCATCCGTCACTAATGGAGAAGCGGTGAAACAAATCACACTTACTTCAGATGTAGTGTGCTTTTTCTTTGCATGTCTAAAGTGGTTTTTATTTTTGTGTACATGTGAGAGATCATGTGACCCATATGCTAGGTTAAGAGGATAAGAGGAGTTTGGTCTTTTTTTTGGCCTGTTTATAAGTATTTTGTAATTGGTTGTTTTCATTAAAGAACATCAAAAGTCTCTCTTTCACATGCTCTCTCTCTCTTCATAACAATAATAATAATAATAATAACAATAATAATAATAATAACAATGATGGACCACCCCAGCTTTGTAGCTCGCCTCTGAACTGCATACTCTACATCCATTAATGTGGGCTTCCTACTTAACCTGCTTGTTTAATACTTCAACTCTGACCAACTCAACCCATTGGATTCTACCGTTACACCTCACCGGCCAGTGAAGAATACGGCTCCCCCGCTTATTACATTACATTACATTAATGGCATTTGGCAGACGCTCTTATCCAGAGCGACGTGCATACCCATAACCAGGGATAAGTGCACTGAAAGACCCTAGAGCAGGGGTCTCCAATCTTATCCAGAAAGGGCCGGTGTGTGTGCAGGTTGTTGTTTTAGCACAGGACTAAGACAGCTGATTCTACTCATCTAGGTCTTGAATAAAGACCACGATTAGTTCATTAGTATAATCAGGTGTGTTACTGCTGGGTTAAAACAAAAACCTGCACCCACGCCGGCCCTTTTAGGATAAGATTGGAGACCCCTGCCCTAGAGGGAAGTACAATTTCAACTGCTACCAGTACAACAAAGATAAGGACCAGGGCCAATTTCAATTTTTTTATTATTATTTTTTTTAAACAAACAAACATACAAACAAAATGCAAAAGTATGACCAAACCCCTTAACTAGCCAAACACTGCTTACCTAGCCAAACTAAAAATACTGATACACAGAAAAGTAAATCACAGAAAGACAACAATTAAGGTTCACAGGGAGGTAGGGAGGGACGGGGAGAGGTGCTGCCTGAAGAGGTGCGTCTTCAGTTTGCGCTTGAAGGTGGGAAGAGATTCTACAGTTCTGACCTCAACGGAGAGTTTGTTCCACCACCGTGGAGCCAGAACAGACAGTAGTCGTGAGCGTGAGG
Organism: Conger conger; assembly: GCF_963514075.1. Classification (NCBI taxonomy): domain Eukaryota; kingdom Metazoa; phylum Chordata; class Actinopteri; order Anguilliformes; family Congridae; genus Conger; species Conger conger. The sequence continues at coordinate 129,127 of NC_083763.1, forward strand.
TGGAGGTTCGGAGAGGGGGAGGTGCCAAGCGGCCTGTGGAGGCTGAACGAAGAGGTCTGGCAGGGGTGTAGGGTCTGATGATTTTTTGTAGGTAAGCTGGGGAAGACCCCTTAACTGCTTGGAAGGCTAGCACCAATGTTTTGAATTTGATGCGAGCCATGACAGGTAGCCAGTGGAGGGAAGTCAGCAGGGGCGTGACGTGAGTATTTGGGAAGGTTGAAGACCAGACGAGCTGCTGCATTCTGGATAAGCTGGAGGGGTCTGATGGCGAACGCTGGGAGGCCAGCCAAGAGGGAATTGCAGTAGTCCAGGCGGGACAGAACCATCACTTGGACCAGGAGCTGGGTCGAGTAGGGGGTGAGAAAGGGGCGGATTCTCCGCATGTTGTATAGGAAGAACCTGCATGACCGGGTCACCGCTGCAATGTTCTCGGAAAGGGACAGTCTGCTGTCCATCACCACGCCAAGGTTCCTTGCACTGGGTGACGGCGTGAGTGTGGTATCCCCTAGGGAAATGGTGAGATCCAGATGGGGAGAGGTAATAGCAGGGATGAATATCATTTCAGTCTTACCTGGGTTGAGCTTTAGATGGTGGTTGTCCATCCAGCTCTGGATGTCACTCAGGCAAGCAGAGATATGGGCTGAAACCTGTGTATCAGATGGTGGGAATGAGATGAAGAGTTGGGTATTGTCTGCATAGCAGTGGTAGGATAGACCATATGCAGTGATCACAGGGCCAAGGGAACGAGTGTAAAGCGAAAAAATAAGCGGGCCTAGGACGGAGCCCTGGGCTCCTATGGCCGGGCTCCTATAGGAGGGGCGGCCTGTAGTGTAGTGGTTAAGGTAAATGACTGGAACACACAAGGTCGGTGGTTCTAATGCCGGTGTAGCCACAATAAGATCCGCACAGCTGTTGGGCCCTTGAGCAAGGCCCTTAACCCTGCATTGCTCCAGGGGAGGATTGTCTCCTGCTTAGTCTAATCATCTGTACATCGCTCTGGATAGTGCAGATCTTATAGTGGCTACACCGGGATTAGAACCACCAACCTTGTTTGTCCCAGTCATTTACCTTAACCACTACTCTACAGGCTGCCCTACTATCACATGCAAGTTCTTTATTTATAGTGTTGATTTTTGATGTCTACATTTGGTGTCCTTCAACATTTGCCTAAATATGAATTATGAAAATTGTAATTTATAATCTGAAAGTAGACAGAAAATTGTTTTCAGGTTTTTCTCTGTGTTAATGCCAAAGCTATCATGCTCCAAATGTTATGTTCCTGTGTTCTGTGTGTTAGTTTATCATTGTTTATTATCTTTAGTCTTGTAATTTATTATTTTTCATATTCATGTCTGGTGTTCTGTTTATAGTCATTAGTCTTTGCACTCGTCTTCCCCTGTGATGTCTGAGTCTGAATGTTTACTAGCCCAGTCACTCCCTTGTCTGCGTGCCCCACTATTCGGGTGTTTACGGTAGTTCCGGGGTTCAACCTTCCTTCCAATCTTGCATTCCTTACTTCCTGCTTTCTCTCCATTTCATGTTTGTACATAGCACTAATATACTAATCCCAACTAACATATAATTTGTACAGTACTAATTATACTAACACACTAATATGTTTGTCAAACTAACATTCACTAGTTTTGGGTATTTGTAATTTAAATCACTTAGCTAACTTACTAATGCATCTCCAGTTTCAATTCTGTTCTGTACCTCCGCCTCCCTATTCTATCACTGATTACTTGCTTAGTTTCAGCGAAGTATTCGCACCTGTCTCTCCTTATTTTTGCATCGCCTGATTCTCTGCAATTGTCTACTCTCTAGTCCGGAGCTGTTTGTATTACATGTGTGTCTTTGTGAATCCAGTTTTCGTTTCCCCCTCGTTATTGTCCTATTACCCTTTCATGTGTCTCACCTGATGTTTATTTGTTAGACCGCCCTCACTCCCATGCCCCGCCTAGTTTGTCATTCCCCTGTGTATTTATACAGTTGCACGCTGCTAGTTCGTCTTGTCCTGTTTTCTTGTCTGAGCCCTTGATTCCGTCCCCCAGTTCTAGCCTCCTTGTTTCCTTGCCCTTGCCCTTGTTCCTGAGTCCTTGCCCTTGCCCTTGTTTATCTGGATTGCTGGTTCTGACCCTTGCCTGCTTCCCTGGACTCTTCTCTGCTTTGTGGATATCTGTACCTCTGCTTTGTTGGACTGACCCCCTGGTTTTTGACCCTGGCCTGTTTTTTGACTCCGCTCTGTCTGCCCCTTTTGGAATTAAACCTGCCATTTTTCTGCACCCCTGTCTGCTTTTGGTTCCTCTGTTCCCCCCGGCATAACACCAAAATCGACACAACCCTCAATTTCCACTCGCAAATGACTTTTTCGGTAGCACCCCCCTTTATAATATCTCCAGGCTAATGTTTTGGAAGTTCTTTATTGAATATATAAAGAACATTTACACAAAGTTTAAGTAAAATTGGAGTAATCGCCTCCCACAACTCTGGTTGATTTTTGGCCCCTTATAATAATATTCTTTATGCATATAGCATCTTATCAGACTCAGAGTGCTTACCAGTACAGAAAATAAAAAGAGAACTGTGTCTAAGCGCTGTGGCCTCTCTCTGTCCAGGTCACATGTCAATGAAGGAAGCCAAGCCCAGGCTCAGCGAGGCCCAGGCCTCGCAGCTGATTGGCCGTCTCTTTGGGTTGACTGTGACAAAGTCCCGCCCCCTGCCTAGCTATGATGACCAGAACTTCCATGTGGTGGTCAGTGAGGGAGGCGAGTATATTCTGAAGATCATGAACTCTGTGCTCAGCGAAGATCTGGATGTGCTGGAGCTCCAGACCTACGCCATGTCCTTCCTGCACCAGCATGGCCTGCCTGCACAAACCGCCCTGCCCTGCCTCACCGGGCCCCTGATGAGTCTGGAGAACATAGGTATGAATCTGCACAGCCTGCTGGAACAATAACACAGTTTCTCTAATGCCAGGAGTGTCTGTCATACTCATGGCCCATAGTAGTCTCGATTTTTATCCTTCACTGACACCAAGCCAGCAAGGATGCAGTAAAGCCATTCAGCTGCTTTACAGTTCATAAGATTATGAAGTCCCTTTTCTGTCTCTGGCCACATTTGGCACAGATTGGGTTTGTGAAATGTGTGGTGAACTGCAGTAAGGGCCATTTAGTAGGTCTTGCCACCTTGATGCACGCAGATCATATAGGTGATTACTTTACTAAATACAACCTAATGCTCTTTTCTGAGCGCTGATGGGTATTTTGCATTGACCTTTTATGTCAAGGTGAATAAAATGAGCTCATTCTGTTCTGTTCTGTCCAAGCCTATATGAAAGACCATCTGACAGTCTGTTTCCCTGGGTCACGCTCAGGCCTATATGCTGTAAAGCTGTGATGTTCATTCCTGGTCCTGGGGAGCTGCAGGGTGTGTTGAATGTTGTTGTTGTTACATAGTTAACTCACCTCACCTGGTTTCTTGGGCCTGAAATTGCTGCTGATATTGGGGCAAAAACAAAAATCAGTAGACCCTGCGGCTGTCCAGGAATGAAGATCACTGCTCTAACGCGGGAATAAGCTGTCCTTGTGTCTTGGCAGACTGTGGACATGGCAGTCAGAAGTACTTGGTGCGATTACTGACCTATTTGCCCGGCACCACCATTGCTAAGATCCCCTGCTCCCCACACATGCTGTTCCAGGTGGGAAGGACAGCAGCTACAATGGACACCATACTGCAGAAGGTATAGAGCGGAAAGCTAAACACAAACATAGCATAGGAGCATGTGCACATTCCCACTGAGCACAAAATAAGGTCTATAAAGCTTGTAGATGCATTCCCTCCATTACATTAGGGATTTACCCACTCTAAACTTCCCATCACCTGATAGCATTTTGCTAACTACTGCACTCGCATACATTCACCAGAATCCTCAGTGCATTATGCATCCTGTAGTAAACTCTGGCCTTGCTTTGATAGATGGAGCACCCCAAACTGGAAGCCCTGCAGCGGGGGAACTTCCTGTGGAAGCTGAGTAATGTGCACATGCTGGAGCCCTACCTGCCCGCGCTGGAGGGAGAAGATGACAAGCGGATTGTGAAGGACATCTTGAAGATGTTCCAGACACAGGTCCTGGTGAATGTGAGCTCCTTCCGCAAGTGTGAGTCTTGATCGGAACAGACCGTCCCGATCGACAAATCTCACAGCACACAGTAACGGGCAGGATATACAGTGTGTCTGCTGGTTTATACGAGGATTTCATACTGGAGAACTACTTCAGCTTCTAAAAGAGCTAGTATAAGAGGATTTCATACTGGAGAACTACTTCAGCTTCTAAAAGAGCTAGTACAGTATGACTAATCTTCCAGTATATTCAAGGATGGTCCAGTGTTAACAGGATTATTGTGGTAAAACATTGGAGTGTTTCATCTGCATATTCTTTCTAGGCATAAACCATGGGGATTTCAACGATCTCAATATCCTAGTGGAGCCAGACACTCAGTATCCTAGTGGACACAAAATCTCTGGGATCCTGGACTTTGGGGACATGAGCAGTGGCTACTATGTCTTCGAGCTGGCCATCACCATCATGTACATGATGATTGAGAGCGAGAGTCCGCTGGAAGTGGGGGGCCCGATGTTAGCAGGCTGGGAGAGTGTGTTCCCGCTGAATGAGGCAGAGCGGGATGCCCTCTACCTGCTGGTACTGGCCCGGTTCTGCCAGTCACTGGTAATGGCCCAGCACTCAGTGACTCTGTACCCTGAAGACAGAGAGTACCTGCTGATCACTACCCGCAAGGGGAAGCACCATCTCCTCAGGCTCTGGAAGATGGGCAAGGAGGCTGTGCTCACCAAGTGGGTGGAAGATGCCAGGGCATACTCAGGCAGGAAGTGATGGTCTCTCGGGCTCCATGAAAGCAGCAGTGTGATTCTGCTCTTGGGTGTAGGTTTGCTTTAGTGTTCATCAGGTATCTTATTGTCTCAGTAACCTGTATGAAAAAGTGGATTTTCTGTCAGTCAGAAATTATAAGGAAATTATAAAATGGCGCCGTCAGGCTCTGCATTTCCCTGTCTAAGTGTTTCCCTGTTTTCCGTGTATTTTGTCCATTCTCTTTCTGTAGTCCTGTCATCTTGTTATTCATTGCATCTGAGTCTCATTACCTGTTCCCCATTTTAACACCTGTTCTTCATTTCAATCTTGGTCAATAGCCTAGCGGCGGAATTCTCTACCATTTGCAGTTTTGCTACAGTGGACCGATGAGATTACATTACATTACATGTCATTTGGCTGATGCTTTTATCCAAAGTGACTTACAGTTGATTAGATTAAGCAGGAGACAATCCTCCCCTGGAGCAATGCAGGGTTAAGGGCCTTGCTCAAGGGCCCAACGGCTGTGTGGATCTTATTGTGGCTACACCAGGGACTGAACTGCCAACTTAGCAGATCCCAGTCATGTACTTTAACCACTGCCAACTTAGCAGATCCCAGTCATGTACTTTAACCACTGCGCTACAGGCTGCCAGCTGAACAACCTGCTCCAGAGTAATGGAAAGAGGAAAGCGTGGTGAAAGAAGGAACATCATTTGTGATGTTTGCAGGACTGTTATCTGGTTTTGTGTTAGGACGGCACACCTAATGGGTTCAGACGTGTAACTGGATGAGAAAGGGTGAAGTGCATTTCTAGTGTGCCAATGGAAAATGACTTGATGCTGCTGTGACTCATACAAAGAAACTGTGGGTGACTGTGGGTCAGCAAGGCTTGATAAAGAGACAGAGACAGTCTCACCAATACAGGACTATTGCAAGGCTTGATAAAGAGACAGAGACAGTCTCACCAATACAGGACTATTGCAAGGCTTGATAAAGAGACAGTCTCACCAATACAGGACTATTGCAAGGCTTGATAAAGAGACAGTCTCACCAATACAGGACTATTGGACAGTCTCACCAATACAGGACTATTGCTCCCTTCATCACGCTGCCTCTGTGCAATTCTGCCACCTCAGTGGAATGCTCCCAGAATGGTTAAGTTGAAATAGTACTGTATAAATCATGAGTTTTCCACATACAGGGTTTGGTGTTTTTAGAAAGCTGATATTGGTGTCATTGGTGGTAAGGTACAGTGGGTGCTGAATAAAGATCTTGAAATACCTGTGAGTCAGCAGCCCGCTGTACTAGGTTAATGGGTTTAATGAGGTTTGTTAAAGACATGCAGGGAGCTAAAGCTCTGGCTTTCTATTGTTATGCTCGTAGCCAGAAACCCAAACGCAGAACACACCCTTTCATTCCAAGGGTCAAAGCCAGCATTACAGAGGAGTAGGCACAGGGAGAGTCGTAAACGAAGCGAGGATCCAAACAGCAAAAAGCACAGGCAACCAAAACAGAAGGAAAACTTGAAGTCAGGCAAAAGGTGTCTCAGGAATCTAAAATATAACAGGCTTACAAATAATGGGCACTGAAATTATGTTCCCAGTTCTGACAAGGGTGAAGACACAGACTGGGGTTTAAATATACAGAGTGAGACAGACTAGGCAGGGCATGGTGCTCTGAAGACGCTTCCTAGGATGCTGTTACAAAAACCGCACTGTAACACACCAACTTACTCTACATATGTGTCCCAATACTCTACAGAATGCATCCTTTCCTCATTTCCAGCTCATACCTCCGGATCGGAGACAGTGTGGGAGATCTGTGCTGTGTGTTGATACCTCCGGATCGGAGACGGGGTGGGAGATCTGTGCTGTGTGTTGATACCTCCGGATCGGAGACAGGGTGGGAGATCTGTGCTGTGTGTTGGGAGAGAGACCCTAACCCCCCTACCTCCACCCCATTCTACACATGCACACACAATCAGCACCTCCACCCCATTCTACACATGCACACACAATCAGCACCTCCTCCCCATTCTACACATGCACACACAATCAGCACCTCCTCCCCATTCTACACATGCACACACAATCAGCACCTCCACCCCATTCTACACATGCACACACAATCAGCACCTCCTCCCCATTCTACACATGCACACACAATCAGCACCTCCACCCCATTCTACACATGCACACACAATCAGCACCTCCTCCCCATTCTACACATGCACACACAATCAGCACCTCCTCCCCATTCTACACATGCACACACAATCAGCACCTCCACCCCATTCTACACATGCACACACAATCAACACCCCATTCTACACATGCACACACAATCAACACCCCATTCTACACATGCACACACAATCAACTCCCCATTCTACACATGCACACACAATCAGCACCTCCACCCCATTCTACACATGCACACACAATCAGCACCTCCTCCCCATTCTACACATGCACACACAATCAGCACCTCCTCCCCATTCTACACATGCACACACAATCAGCACCTCCACCCCATTCTACACATGCACACACAATCAGCACCTCCTCCCCATTCTACACATGCACACACAATCAGCACCTCCACCCCATTCTACACATGCACACACAATCAACACCCCATTCTACACATGCACACACAATCAACTCCCCATTCTACACATGCACACACAATCAGCACCTCCACCCCATTCTACACATGCACACACAATCAACACCCCATTCTACACATGCACACACAATCAACACCCCATTCTACACATGCACACACAATCAACTCCCCATTCTACACATGCACACACAATCAGCACCTCCACCCCATTCTACACATGCACACACAATCAGCACCTCCTCCCCATTCTACACATGCACACACAATCAGCACCTCCTCCCCATGCTACACATGCACACACAATCAGCACCTCCACCCCATTCTACACATGCACACACAATCAGCACCTCCTCCCCATTCTACACATGCACACACAATCAGCACCTCCACCCCATTCTACACATGCACACACAATCAACACCCCATTCTACACATGCACACACAATCAACTCCCCATTCTACACATGCACACACAATCAGCACCTCCACCCCATTCTACACATGCACACACAATCAACACCTCCACCCCATTCTACACATGCACACACAATCAGCACCTCCAGCCCATTCTACACATGCACATACAATCGGCACCTCCACCCCATTCTACACATGCACACACAATCAGCACCTCCACCCCATTCTACACATGCACACACAATCAACACCTCATTCTACACATGCTCACACAATCAGCACCTCCATCCTATAACTGTTATTCACACATTTTAGAAGCATTAAAAGCATGATTTCATAGTTTTAAGGAACGTTTATGAATGGATTGTGTCAAAATCATTTGTTGACACTAGATGGAGACAAACACCCATGAACATTTATTGAGAAAAAAAACTCATTTCATAAGATTAAATGTACCTCAATTATTCCCTTTTCTTTAAAATGACAATTATAAAACTTAAACCGAAGCAACAAAATGAAAATAGAACACTGAAAAATGTTGCCCTGTTACACATATCATTTATCATCGTTTTCTGTCTCTTACACTAAATATTAAAAACATATTCACAGCAATATGCCACTTCATTCTCTCTCTAAAATCGCTGTATGTTTAATATTCCAGTGTCACATTTGAATGACCTATGCATGCCCCTGTTTGTTTAAAATACCAAAACAGGCAAACTCCTACTCCTCTGTCAACACACAAACGCACAGAAAGAGTTTTTATCCGTACCGATTCCAGTGGCTGTTAGGACTAGCAGAAATCAATATTAACACTGACTATCTCTGTGAGTAATTTCATGGTCTACAAAGTCTAAACAGAACCTGGGTTTAGTGATAAAGAAGGTTTGGGTGACAGAAAAAAGGTGAACTTCACTGTTTACACTTCCTGTGAATTCTAGCCATGTAAGACCATGTTAGCAGCTGATATTTTTCTGAACAATAAATTTTACATATCCCAAAAATACCCACAAGAAGGCATTTTCCACTCCCAGTCTCTGTGTAACATCTAGTCCCTCTACAACACTGTCTGTATAACATCTAGTCCATCTACAACACTCTGTATAACATCTAGTCCATCTACAACACTGTCTGTATAACATCTAGTCCATCTACAACACTGTGTATAACATCTAGTCCATCTACAACACTGTCTGTATAACATCTAGTCCATCTACAGCACTGTCTGTATAACATCTAGTCCATCTACAACACTGCGTTTATTCTGTATAACATCTAGTCCATCTACAACACTGCCTACGCTTATGCCCTGGAACCAGGAACCACACTTTTACTACTTTCACAATGAAATGGTGTTTCATGGTTATGGAGGATTCTGCTGTTTGTTTGAGGCTCGAGAACATAGAGTAGGGAATGCTGGAGTTATGGAACATAGAGTATGGAATGCTGGAGTTATGGAACATAGAGAAGGGAATGCCGGAGTTATGGAACATAGAGAAGGGAATGCTGGAGTTATGGAACATAGAGTAGGGAATGCCAGAGTTCTGGAACATAGAGTAGGGAATGCTGGAGTTATGGAACATAGAGAAGGGAATGCTGGAGTTATGGAACATAGAGTAGGGAATGCCGGAGTTCTGGAACATAGAGTAGGGAATGCTGGAGTTATGGAACATACTATGAGTAGAGTGTTGGGTGAGGGCTAAGGTAGGTGACAGAAAAGTAAATGTTCTGTTTTTTTATCGGAAAACAAAATAAATCCAAAGACAACCACCCGATGTGGAACTAGCCTCTTTCCTTCTACCCCACGATGCCTGCAGCATTTAATGCCTTAGAGTTCCCCTCTCAGCTGCACCATGGTCTCCAAATCAAACCCCTATACAGGATTGTAGTGCAGGAGGGGCATTCAACCTCCAATCCACCTCAGGGCAGAAAGAATCCCCATTCCCAAAGCCTGAGAATACAGACAAACATGTTATACTGTGTGATAGTCATCTGAAAATACAGACAAACATGTTATACTGTGTGATAGTCATCTTAGTCTGCACTCAGGATATAAGAAACGTCTACTCACAGCCCTCATTATACCTGTCTGCTGCCAAGTCCTTCCTTCCTGAATTCTCATAATCATGCGTAGTTCCTCTCAGCTTTTCTTGCTGATTAGCTGCACTGCTGAGACATTGCACTCATATTTAGTAGAAGGCTTTCTGCAGGCAGTTCTGGTCTGTTCTGGAGCTGCTTTACCAACAAAAGCATGTTATTCCCTTTAGGGGATATGGTAAAAATGGCAAATGGTTGGCATTTATATAGCGCCTTTATCCAAAGCTGCTGATGCTTCTCCATTCACCCATTCATACACACACTCACACACTGACGGCAATTGGCTGCCATGCAAGGCGCCGACCAGCTCATCAGGAGCATTTGGGGGTTAGGTGTCTTTGCTCAGGGACACTTCGACACAGCCCGGGCGGGGGATCGAACCGGCAACCCTCCGACTGTCAGACGACTGCTCTTACTGCCTGAGCCATGTCACTCCATATAGCTTTAGTTGTGATGAAACACATGTAATGTGTATGTTACATACAATGTGTGTTACCTACGATGACTGCCTGGGCAAGTGCAGTAGGACTCATACCACACTCAACTTTCAGTTTCCATTGGAGATCTCCTCACAATCATAGCCCTCCATGAGGTTAGACATGTAGCACACGCTCTCATCCAGAATTGCTTTTATAAATGTCATATTAGCATCACAGGAAGCCTTCCAGTGGCTGAGACTGCAGGACTGGAAATCTCAGGGCAGTAGTTTCAGGTGGGCGGGGTTCCAGAGGCTGATCTCAGGGCAGTAGTCTCAGGTGGGCGGGGTTCCAGAGGCTGATCTCAGGGCAGTAGTCTCAGGTGGGCGGGGTTCCAGAGGCTGATCACAGGGCAATAGTCTCAGGTGGGCGGGGTTTCAGAGGCTGATCTCAGGGCAGTAGCAATGTTCTCCTTACAAACGTAGAACCCCGCCCCCCCCCGCTCCATTCCCCCCCGCCCAGCTTCCCGCCCCCCCCCGACCTTGCTGCAAGCTGCAGTCTGACCCCGGGGTGACCCCAGGAAGCACTCTGTACTCCGTCCATCAGCACCTTCCTCCCCTGCCCCACCCTCCCTCTGCTCTCCGCTCCCTGAGAACCCCCCTTCCGCTCTGCTCGTCTTTCTGGTTGATGGAAGCATGTGAGCATACATACCCACACTCCCAGAGTATGGGCTGTTTTCCTGTTCTCCCCTGCCTTAAGGAGGGTATTTATATAGCTCTGGGTGCGGCCCTTGTATCCGTGATTTTTGACTCTGAGGAAGACGTCGCACACGTTGAAAAGTCCTTTAAACAGTGCATTACTCTGAGCTCAGTGTGGTCACTTATTTGTGAAGCAGTCTGGGTAAGGAGTCTCATACATGCCCACAGTCCACTCTGATTCCTCTCTCTCCTTTAACGCACACTGTCACACTGTCACACTGTCACTCAGACAGACCCCTCCAGCTTCCTATACTCTCACAGATGAGCACAGCTCTGGTCCCGCTCACACACACACTGTTTGAACAGAGCAGCCTATTCCAGGTTTCCTTCCATTCCAGCCGCCATTTTCACACACAACACGCCACGGTCTGGCCCCAGCTGCACAGATCACTGCCATTAAAATAAAACAAGACTTCCTCAATAGGTAATGCCTTTCCTGTGCCAGACCAGACTTCATCCAGCATGGTGTGTTGTTGCACAGGACACACACACTTATGAAGTGAAGAGGAGTCTGGAGTGAAGAGGAGAAAATAAATATGCATTTTATATAAAACTGTAGAAGCTTGTGTTCTTGACATGTACATGGCTTATCTTTCATATGCTTATTCACATCCTCATTACATATTCTACATACCAGCAGAATATCTGTACGAAATGGCATCAGAATAGTGAACTCATAATCAGCACTTTGTGTCTGGTGGTGAAATGATGTGTAGCTGACAGAGCCGCTGTATGCAGAGTGTACGCTGTATGTGAGTGTGGGCGTCAGACAAGGCGTGTGGAGGGCTCGGCTCTGCAGAATGGCTGTGTAAAATACAGACACACCAGGGAATTATACAATGGATGGATATACAATCCATCCATCAGCCACTTCCGGATTGCACTAGATTGACAATTTCCGTTTCCGGGTCTTCTATTTGAAAAAGCAGTCATTTGTATTGATCATGGTAAACTAGCTCTGCAAACTTTTGCGTGTGGATTGCGGATTATTGATTACTTCATTGACTATCATGACTTACATTGACTTTGTTCATGACTCTTTCCTTATCCCTTTTTTAGTTTGTTCACCCCGCTGTATCACTCATGCTCGACCCTGTTCGCCCACCCTCTGCTCGCCGTATAGCGACTCTGGTTATTTACCCAAACCTTCTTTATCACTCTGGTTATTTACCCAAACCTTCTTTATCACTCTGGTTATTTACCCAAACCTTCTTTATCACTCTGGTTATTTACCCAAACCTTCTTTATCACTCTGGTTATTTACCCAAACCTTCTTTATCACTCTGGTTATTTACCCAAACCTTCTTTATCACTCTGGTTATTTACCCAAACCTTCTTTATCACTCTGGTTATTTACCCAAACCTTCTTTATCACTCTGGTTATTTACCCAAACCTTCTTTATCACTCTGGTTATTTACCCAAACCTTCTTTATCACTCTGGTTATTTACCCAAACCTTCTTTATCACTCTGGTTATTTACCCAAACCTTCTTTATCACTCTGGTTATTTACCCAAACCTTCTTTATCACTCTGGTTATTTACCAAGACCTTCTTTATCACTCTGGTTATTTACCAAGACCTTCTTTATCACTCTGGTTATTTACCCAAACCTTCTTTATCACTCTGGTTATTTACCCAAACCTTCTTTATCACTCTGGTTATTTACCCAAACCTTCTTTATCACTCTGGTTATTTACCCAAACCTTCTTTATCACTCTGGTTATTTACCCAAACCTTCTTTATCACTCTGGTTATTTACCAAGACCTTCTTTATCACTCTGGTTATTTACCAAGACCTTCTTTATCACTCTGGTTATTTACCAAGACCTTCTTTATCACTCTGGTTATTTACCCAAACCAAGTCCTGCTGGATTGCATCCTTTCGTTGGGACTCCATTTATTATTTTGCTTTATTATTTTTTCATTCTTTTTTTGGAAGGTGATCATGGGAGGGGGGCAGTCGACAGGTTTATTTAGATTCGGTTCAGTAAGACCAGAGTTTTCATTCCCACTCCCCATTCCACACTCTCCCTGTCCTTTACCTTGCGATGGTCTGACCCGAGACTGGGTCACACTTGGATTTGCATAATATCATTTATTCACATATTTGTATATCACAATATCTACTGAGCACCTTGAGTGTATCTGACAGTGGTTTTCAGGACAATCATTTAAATGTTGAAAACAAAG
>NC_083763.1:147500-182500 GCF_963514075.1 Conger conger
ACACACTCACACACAAACACGTGCACACACACACTCACACACACAAACACACACACACACACACGCACAAGCACACACACACACACACACACACACACTCACACACAAACACGTGCACACACACACACACACAAACGCGCACAAGCACACACACACACACACACACACACACTCACACACAAACACGTGCACACACACACACACACACACACAAACACGCACACATACCGTAAAATGCAGGGAGCTACAAATTTAACTTTCAGATTTCTACTAAATACATAAATGCCATCACAACCTTTTGTATAAAAAATTTTGGGCAGAAAAACCACATCCCACTGCACATCCCACTGCACCACATCCAATGCACATCACACCACACTGCACATCCCACTGCACCACATCCCACTGCACATCCCACTGCACCACATCCCACTGGACATCACATCCCACTGCACCACATCCCACTGCACATCCCACTGCACATCACACCACACTGCATATCCCACTGCACCACATCCCACTGCACCACATCCCACTGCACCACATCCCACTGCACCACATCCCACTGCACAACATCCCACTGCACAACACATCACACCACACTGCATATCCCACTGCACCACATCCCACTGCACAACATCCCACTGCACATCACACCACACTGCATATCCCACTGCACCACATCCCACTGCACCACATTCCACTGCACCACATTCCACTGCACGTCCCCACCACACTGCATATTCCAATGCACATCCCCACCGCACTGCATATTCCACTGCATGTCCCACTGCATATTCCACTGTAACACAATCCCACTGCACCACATCCCCAGGCACATTGATCAATCACAGTTGAGTGTCTTGCAGCTCTAGTCTTTGCTGATTGGTTATTTTTCATATACTTTATTAAATCTAGGAATGTCAAACGCTGCATTCTTCCACAACAGCAGAGTGTCTCTCTGGACAGACACACACAGTGTCTCTCTGGACAGACACACAGACTGAGGAGGAGGGTGCTCCAGGTGGAGAAAAGAAAAAACACACATTCTCTTTTAAACGTTTTCTTTCCTCTCGACAAATCTTGGAAGAAAGCAAGCTTTTCTTGGCTTAGTTGAGAACACACCACTGCCCCAGACCCCCAGATTAATTAAATAAAGAAGGATCTCATTTAAATAGAGACGATGGCAAGCCCCATGTTGCCCCTCTCAAAGTGCCCATTTCACTGAGAGAAGTCTTAATCAAAAGACCGTCTGACAAATTTGATAATGGCTTCATGCACCACTTCATAACACCATGACTGCAGTTCAAAGATATCGCATTCTTCCTCCCAGTCAAAGCTTTTCTGCAGCTTTGTCAACAAAATAAAAACATGAAGCTGAGGCATTTACAGAGGTCTGTAGGCCCTTTCTTTCAGCCTGTTTTCAGGAACCGTCCACTGCAGAGGATCCTGGGAAAAGCTGTGTCCGATCACCAGTATTATCAGTTCCACCATTTCAGTGTTCTGGCTGACAAATCATTCATATATTATCATTCATAATATTATAATTTTATCACATTTACAATATGATTCACACATCATCACACCTATCCAGTTCATAACCATTAAATCAACACTAATATGATCCTGGTAAGTCTGTATTTGTACAGTCCAAGACAGACACATTCAGAAAGCAGTAATGATGCTGATATTCTCGGATCGTGTATGTGTGTATGTGTGTGTGTGTTTGTATGTGTGTATGTGTGTGTGTGTGTATGTGTGTGTGTGTTTGTATGTGTGTATGTGTGTGTGTGTGTGTGTTTGTATGTGTGTGTGTGTGTGTGTGTATGTGTGTGTGTGTTTGTATGTATGTGTGTGTATGTGTGTGTGTGTGTTTGTATGTGTGTGTGTGTGTGTGTGTGTGTCTGTGTGTGTGTGTGTGTGTGTGTGTGTGTGTGTGTGTGTATGTGTTTGTATGTGTGTGTGTGTATGTGTGTATGTGTGTATGTGTGTGTGTGTGTGAGCATGAGAGCATGAGAGCGTTTCAGGTTGTGCGTATGGGATTGTGCCAACTGGGGGTTTGTCTCAGATGCCAAATTCTCTGGACCACAATATAATAATATAATATAATGATAATATAATGTAATGATATTTGATTCTTTTCTCTGTACTTCTTATTTTTAAAAGACTGGGGTTGTGATGTAATTTTAGCTGTGTTAAAAACAGCTGTGCATTTTCCATTTCCAATAGTCTTATTATTAAACTGCGTTACTTTTCATGAGATTTTGTCCCTGGATGGTCATTGTGTAATTCCCAGGAAAAGAGACACTATTCTGCATGGTATTTATCTATGATTGCTCCTTTGCTTTCAGGAATATGCATGAACATAAAAGAGTGGTGTCCCTTCCAGTCTGATGTACAGACCAGAGCGTGTCTTACTCAACATCGACACACCAGCCAGCCCTGATGTACAGACCAGAGTGTATCTTACTCAACATCGACACACCAGCCAGCCCTGATGTACAGACCAGAGTGTGTCTTACTCAACATCGACACACCAGCCAGCCCTGATGTACAGACCAGAGTGTGTCTTACTCAACATCGACACACCAGCCAGCCCTGATGTACAGACCAGAGTGTATCTTACTCAACATCGACACACCAGCCAGCCCTGATGTACAGACCAGAGTGTGTCTTACTCAACATCGACACACCAGCCAGCCCTGATGTACAGACTAGAGCGTGTACCTTCTGTAATATGCATGAACATAAAACAGTGGTGAACCTTCCAGGGACCAACAGACATCCCTTTGACCTTGGCCGCAGGCGTGTCCTGGCCTGTTTGCTCCTCCCATGTACACAGGAAATAGTGTAGTGTGTGGAGTATGTGTTGGGTACAGGTGTAGTGTGTGGAGTGTGTGTTGGGTACAGGTGTAGGGTGTGGAGTGTGTGTTGGGTACAGGTGTAGTGTGTGGTGTGTGTGTTGGGTACAGGTGTAGTGTGTGGAGTGTGTGTTGGGTACAGGTGTAGTGTGTGGAGTATGTGTTGGGTACAAGTGTAGTGTGTGGAGTGTGTGTTGGGTATAGGTGCAGTGTGTGGTGTGTGTGTTGGGTACAGGTGTAGTGTGTGGAGTGTGTGTTGGGTACAGGTGTAGTGTGTGGTGTGTGTGTTGGGTACAGGTGTAGTGTGTGGAGTGTGTGTTGGGTACAGGTGTAGTGTGTGGAGTGTGTGTTGGGTACAGGTGTAGTGTGTGGTGTGTGTGTGTTGGGTACAGGTGTAGTGTGTGGAGTATGTGTTGGGTACAGGTGTAGTGTGTGGTGTGTGTGTGTTGGGTACAGGTGTAGTGTGTGATGTGTGTGTTGGGTACAGGGTGGTGTGTGTGTTGGGTACAGGTGTAGTGTGTGGAGTGTGTGTTGAGTACAGGTGTAGTGTGTGGTGTGTGTTGGGTACAGGTGTAGTGTGTGGAGTATGTGTTGGGTACAGGTGTAGTGTGTGGAGTGTGTGTTGGGTACAGGTGTAGTGTGTGGTGTGTGTTGGGTACAGGTATAGTGTGTGGAGTGTGTGTTGGGTACAGGTGTAGTGTGTGGAGTGTGTGTTGGGTACAGGTGGAGTGTGTGTTGGGTACAGGTGTAGTGTGTAGAGTGTGTGTTGGGTACAGGTGTAGTGTGTGTAGTGTGTGTTGGGTACAGGTGTAGTGTGTGGAGTGTGTGTTGGGTACAGGTGTAGTGTGTGGAGTGTGTGTTGGGTACAGGTGTAGTGTGTGGAGTGTGTGTTGGGTACAGGTGTAGTGTGTGGTGTGTGTTGGGTACAGGTGTAGTGTGTGGAGTGTGTGTTGGATACAGGTGTAGTGTGTGGAGTGTGTGTTGGGTACAGGTGTAGTGTGTGGAGTATGTGTTGGGTATAGGTGTAGTGTGTGGAGTATGTGTTGGGTACAGGTGTAGTGTGTGGAGTGTGTGTTGGGTACAGGTGTAGTGTGTGGAGTATGTGTTGGGTACAGGTGTAGTGTGTGGAGTGTGTGTTGGGTACAGGTGTAGTGTGTGGAGTGTGTGTTGGGTACAGGTGTAGTGTGTGGTGTGTGTGTTGGGTACAGGTGTAGTGTGTGGAGTATGTGTTGGGTACAGGTGTAGTGTGTGGAGTGTGTGTTGAGTACAGGTGTAGTGTGTGGTGTGTGTTGGGTACAGGTGTAGTGTGTGGAGTATGTGTTGGGTACAGGTGTAGTGTGTGGAGTATGTGTTGGGTACAGGTGTAGTGTGTGGTGTGTGTTGGGTACAGGTATAGTGTGTGGAGTGTGTGTTGGGTACAGGTGTAGTGTGTGGAGTGTGTGTTGGGTACAGGTGGAGTGTGTGTTGGGTACAGGTGTAGTGTGTAGAGTGTGTGTTGGGTACAGGTGTAGTGTGTGTAGTGTGTGTTGGGTACAGGTGTAGTGTGTGGAGTGTGTGTTGGGTACAGGTGTAGTGTGTGGAGTGTGTGTTGGGTACAGGTGTAGTGTGTGGAGTGTGTGTTGGGTACAGGTGTAGTGTGTGGAGTGTGTGTTGGGTACAGGTGTAGTGTGTGGTGTGTGTTGGGTACAGGTGTAGTGTGTGGAGTGTGTGTTGGATACAGGTGTAGTGTGTGGAGTGTGTGTTGGATACAGGTGTAGTGTGTGGAGTGTGTGTTGGGTACAGGTGTAGTGTGTGGAGTATGTGTTGGGTATAGGTGTAGTGTGTGGAGTATGTGTTGGGTACAGGTGTAGTGTGTGGAGTATGTGTTGGGTACAGGTGTAGTGTGTGGAGTGTGTGTTGGGTACAGGTGTAGTGTGTGGAGTATGTGTTGGGTACAGGTGTAGTGTGTGGAGTGTGTGTTGGGTACAGGTGTAGTGTGTGGAGTGTGTGTTGGGTACAGGTGTAGTGTGTGTAGTGTGTGTTGGGTACAGGTGTAGTGTGTGGAGTGTGTGTTGGGTACAGGTGGAGTGTGTGGAGTGTGTGTTGGGTACAGGTGTAGTGTGTGGAGTGTGTGTTGGGTACAGGTGTAGTGTGTGGAGTATGTGTTGGGTACAGGTACTGTTTGCTCCTCCCATGTACACAGGAAATAGACTCAAGCAGGATCAGGTGATTGGTGCCTGGTGAGAATCACCTGTGTGAGTGTGTGTGTGTGATTGGTGCCTGGTGACAATCACCTGTGTGTGTGTGTGTGTGTGTGTGATTGGTGCCTGGTGAGGAATCATCAAACAATGTACTTCTGCGTCATATGCTCCATTTTCATCTGATGCGGTTCACTAAATTCATCAAATGCAATTCCAAAATGAAGAGCACATTATTTGAGTTTGAAACCTGTAAGACAAATAAAAAATCAATAATTATTTACCCATCAGTTTAATAAATGCATTTTAATTCAAATTCTGTCTCCCTTTGTAATTAATTATTTTATTAATTAATCTTAAGGCATGAAGACTTGGATTTTTAATCTCATCCTTTCTCATTTCAAACTAATTAGTGAGATGGATGCAGCATCTGAGGAGGCATCTCTGCAATCCAGAGGCAAGTCTAAAGATTTAAACAAGAAACAAATTACTCATATGATATTTAATTAAGGAAGTGGAATAATATCGTTCATGAGAAATGTAATTAATTAAGAATGATTTTACACAATGATTCCCAGGGCCAGCATGTTAAAACCATAACACAGCTGCTGACCCTTGGCCAGTGTGAATGTAATATGCATGCAAAAACAAGGTGATTGTGTGAATATTTATTAAGCATTTACAAAAAATACTACTGCAACTACTCATTCATTCATTCATTATCCTAACCCGCTTATCCTGAAGAGGGTCGCGGGGGGCTGGAGCCTATCCCAGCATACATTGGGCGAAAGGCAGGAATACACCCTGGACAGGTCGTCAGTCCATCGCAGTTTAAGTTATGTTACATGCAAAATGGTGAGACTCGTTTACTTATGAGATTAATTCTATTCAGACACAAATCAGATCCATGTGTTCACCTGTATCCTCATGCTGTAGGGTGTGAAAGCTTCACAGGTGTGATCAGGTTATTATCGGAGGACAGGGGGAATGGGGACAGGTGCAGAGGTCAAAGCCTGTCAGATAATCACTGTTAGGACACTGGTCATATACTGTTATAATCTGCCATGACTGGTTATGTCAGGTGTTATAACATGCTCTTGAAAATGTTCTTTATGGCACATAGTTTACCATCAGCATGCATTCTCTTTGTAATTTTCTGATACATTTTAAATAAATAAATACATATTTTTGCTCCCCTCTGTGAGTAAAGACCATGATAAACAGCTGGGTAGAGTGGACTGTTCTGTCCTTCAGACAGAAATATGAAAAAGGCGTAATAATCTAGAAATAATAAGACCACAATCATCTCAGAAAATGTATCACACATATAATAATATATCTCATAAATATATAATGATACATCTCATACGTATATAATACCGTAAAACCTCAAATTGTGTCCGGGGTCTTTTATTTACTTAGGCTGCACAAAGCACAGGCCTTTATTTGGGGCAGGCTTGTATTCGAGGCAGGCCTTTATTTCTTATTAGGCTTCTGTTGTGGAATTTTATTCTTAGAAATAAAGTAAAAGGCTACACTTAAAGTGGGCCAACCCTGTTCAAAACTTCCTGTAACCGTTATTGTAGGCTAATCAGGAACACCTTTTGGTAAGTCATAGTGCCAGACTTAGTTTATTGCAAATATTTTCAAACACAATAAATCACATGCAAGTCCAGAATCCATAAAATAACCACTTGTCAGACACGCATTCATGAACAATAACATTGTGAGACATGCGTTTCGGAGCAGCATACTGGTAGGCTATCAAAAGATTTTCGCTTTGGTTTGCGATTTAATTTACTTTTGGACTGTTTGATTCTATTGCTAAATGTTGGGACTGATGGGCACTGAAATCTGGGGGGTATTTGATGGTTCACTGTTAAGTTTTATGTAGTTGAAAGAGTGTCGGGATTTCCACCTGTCTGTTTATTGCGAGCCAAGGCAGCCGCTTTCATTCATTCATTGAACGTGCGCTGTGCTGTAAATACATGGAAACCTTATTGCGTAGCCAAGTAGCCTAAATTTAGTAAATTTTTAATTTTGCCTGATTTACTTTTTATTAAATTCGTAGGCTGGAATGCCTCGCTGCAACAATTGTGTTTAAATGTATACTGCGTCAGCCTTTGGCAAGCTACTCAGAAGGGGGCGGCAAGCGACTGGTAGCTTGAGAGCAACGTGTTGGAGACCCATGGTGTAGGACAACGACTTTTCATTGGCAACAGTATTAAACCAACCAACAATATAAAATATTAAGACAAGCTCTTTTATTTCATTGAGTTAAATCGAAACAATGTCTTCTAGTGCTCATAGACTGATAGCCCTACTTGTAGGCAATATTACCCCGGCTTGTATTTGGGGGCCGGCCTTTATTTGTCTGAATCGACCACGCGATTCCGAGGCCCGGCTTCAAATAGAATCCCGGACACAATTTGAGGATTTACGTTAATATATGTCATACATGTATAATGATATATCTCATATGTATAACATGATATGTCTCATACGTATATCATAAAATATCTCGTATATAATAATATGCTGGATGATAATAATATGAATGAGAGAATGAGAGAGTCAGACAGCGACTCACATAACTGCCGAGCCGGCTGGGACAGGATGTGGAGCTGCAGAATGGTCCTGAACATTCACATGATTATATCCAGTTAAATAAACATAATCATCATTCAAAAACCACTGCTCTGGATGAGGACACTATAGCAACCAGGCGAATGATGATAGAAAACATCCCCAAAGGTTTGCGTTGGTCAAATGATTCACTGCTACGTTTCTGTTGAAAGTTGTGAATTACTCTTTTCCTGTGTGTTCTTGTTGGCTCAGCAAGCTCGCTGTATTGTCCAGATCATCTCCCATCTCCCCTGTAGAAATCATTTATCCACAGGGATCACATGCAGTATCTCTTCACATCACTTATCTGGCACACTGAGCCCCCAGACGGCTGGTGGCTTCACTCCCAGACAGAGTTCACGTGAAAGAGACCCACGTGTGTCCACATGGCTAGTCTCCTTACAGACTAGCCTCTCTGAGCTGCATTAATAACTGTCCTGTGGATTAATAACTGTCCTGTGCATTAATAACTGTCCTGTGCATTAATAACTGTCCTGTGTGTTAATAACTGTCCTGTGTGTTAATAACTGTCCTATGCATTAATAACTGCCCAGTGTGTTAATAACTGCCATGTGCTTTAATAACTGCCATGTGCATTTATAAGTGTCAAGTGCATTAATAACTGACTGGTGCATTGATAACTGTCCTATTTTAACATGTGTATATCAGGGAGAGAGAGTGAAGCAGTGCGTGTGTATCAGGGAGAGAGAGTGAAGCAGTGCGTGTGTATCAGGGAGAGAGAGTGAAGCAGTGTGTGTGTATCAGGGAGAGTGAAGCAGTGCGTGTGTATCAGGGAGAGAGAGTGAAGCAGTGTGTGTGTGTATCAGGGAGAGAGAGTGAAGCAGTGTGTGTATATCAGGGAGAGAGAGTGAAGCAGTGGTGTATATCAGGGAGAGAGAGTGAAGCAGTGTGTGTGTATCAGGGAGAGAGAGTGAAGCAGTGCGTGTGTATCAGGGAGAGAGAGTGAAGCAGTGAGTGTGTATCAGGGAGAGAGAGTGAAGCAGTGTGTGTATATCAGGGAGAGAGAGTGAAGCAGTGAGTGTGTATCAGGGAGAGAGAGTGAAGCAGTGTGTGTATATCAGGGAGAGAGAGGCTTAGGGTTAAGGTTACCCTGCGGACAGTCAGGCCAAACATATTAAACTTCATCTCTGTACTTACAAAAGCAGCAGATTCAATCGCTCTGAAATATCATCTCTCTCACACCCAGAGGTGACTAATGCAGGCAATATGGATAATGCAATAATTACAGTTTTATAGGGGCAAGTTTGGGGGTACAAGGGGTGTGGGACTGGGCAATAATAATTCATTTTATCACTTCCATTTATTTCTCGGTGCAGCCTGTAGCTCTCCACAGCTCTACAGCAGAAAGCCGTGAACACTAGGCCAGTGCCCTTTCTGTTAATAAGTGTTCAACAAAAATGCGTCATTCATCTCGATATGAGATTATAACATAAACTAATGTAAATTAGGCTGGGTAAAGGACTAAATGGGCGGGACAGAAAAGCCTTTTCTCCCGGCTATGTGAGCAGAGGGAGGAGGAGACTGTGACAATGAACCCGAACACCAGCCGCTTGGATCCCTGACCGCAGTGAGAAGATCAGAGCTTCAGAGCGCAGAGAGAGACGATCAGAGCTTCAGAGCGCAGAGACGGTCAGAGCTTCAGCACAGAGAGATGGTCAGAGCTTCAGTGCAGAGAGAGACGGTCAGAGCTTCAGCACAGAGAGACAGTCAGAGCTTCAGCACAGAGAGATGGTCAGAGCTTCAGTGCAGAGAGAGACGGTCAGAGCTTCAGTGCAGAGAGAGACAGTCAGAGCTTCAGCACAGAGAGACGGTCAGAGCTTCAGTGCAGAGAGAGACAGTCAGAGCTTCAGCACAGAGAGATGGTCAGAGCTTCAGCACAGAGAGACGGTCAGAGCTTCAGCACAGAGAGACGGTCAGAGCTTCAGCACACAGAGAGACGGTCAGAGCTTCAGTGCAGAGAGACGGTCAGAGCTTCAGTGCAGAGAGACGGTCAGAGCTTCAGCACAGAGAGACGGTCAGAGCTTCAGCACAGAGAGACGGTCAGAGCTTCAGCACAGAGAGACGGTCAGAGCTTCAGCACAGAGAGAGACGGTCAGAGCTTCAGCACAGAGAGAGATGGTCAGAGCTTCAGTGCAGAGAGATGGTCAGAGCTTCAGTGCAGAGAGATGGTCAGAGCTTCAGCACAGAGAGATGGTCAGAGCTTCAGCACAGAGAGAGATGGTCAGAGCTTCAGTGCAGAGAGACGGTCAGAGCTTCAGTGCAGAGAGAGACAGTCAGAGCTTCAGTGCAGAGAGACGGTCAGAGCTTCAGCACAGAGAGAGATGGTCAGAGCTTCAGCACAGAGAGACGGTCAGAGCTTCAGTGCAGAGAGACGGTCAGAGCTTCAGTGCAGAGAGACGGTCAGAGCTTCAGTGCAGAGAGAGACAGTCAGAGCTTCAGCACAGAGAGACGGTCAGAGCTTCAGCACAGAGAGACGGTCAGAGCTTCAGCACAGAGAGATGGTCAGAGCTTCAGCACAGAGAGACAGTCAGAGCTTCAGCACAGAGAGACAGTCAGAGCTTCAGCACAGAGAGATGGTCAGAGCTTCAGCACAGAGAGACGGTCAAAGCTTCAGCACAGAGAGAGACGGACAGAGCTTCAGTGCAGAGAGACGGTCAGAGCTTCAGTGCAGAGAGAGACAGTCAGAGCTTCAGCACAGAGAGACGGTCAGAGCTTCAGTGCAGAGAGACAGTCAGAGCTTCAGTGCAGAGAGAGACAGTCAGAGCTTCAGCACAGAGAGACGGTCAGAGCTTCAGCACAGAGAGATGGTCAGAGCTTCAGCACAGAGAGATGGTCAGAGCTTCAGCACAGAGAGACGGTCAGAGCTTCAGTGCAGAGAGACGGTCAGAGCTTCAGTGCAGAGAGAGACAGTCAGAGCTTCAGCACAGAGAGATGGTCAGAGCTTCAGCACAGAGAGACAGTCAGAGCTTCAGCACAGAGAGACAGTCAGAGCTTCAGCACAGAGAGACGGTCAGAGCTTCAGCACAGAGAGAGATGGTCAGAGCTTCAGCACAGAGAGACGGTCAGAGCTTCAGTGCAGAGAGACGGACAGAGCTTCAGTGCAGAGAGACGGACAGAGCTTCAGCACAGAGAGACGGTCAGAGCTTCAGCACAGAGAGATGGTCAGAGCTTCAGTGCAGAGAGATGGTCAGAGCTTCAGCACAGAGAGACGGTCAGAGCTTCAGCACACAGAGAGATGGTCAGAGCTTCAGCACAGAGAGATGGTCAGAGCTTCAGCACAGAGAGACGGTCAGAGCTTCAGCACAGAGAGAGACGGTCAGAGCTTCAGTGCAGAGAGATGGTCAGAGCTTCAGCACAGAGAGATGGTCAGAGCTTCAGCACAGAGAGACGGTCAGAGCTTCAGTGCAGAGAGACGGACAGAGCTTCAGTGCAGAGAGACGGACAGAGCTTCAGCACAGAGAGACGGTCAGAGCTTCAGCACAGAGAGAGACGGTCAGAGCTTCAGTGCAGAGAGACGGACAGAGCTTCAGTGCAGAGAGACGGTCAGAGCTTCAGTGCAGAGAGATGGTCAGAGATGGTGTTCGGAACAGAACATGTTAACGGGACAGACCTCTTTCACAGCTGGGAACACCACAGGCAAGCTGGGAGAGACATATTCTACTTCCATGTTTCGTTTCGTGTTTCTTTGTTTGCACTGAACCTGTCCAATGGTCAGGCCTCCCGCACCTGTTACATGTTTCCTAATGTGTAATCAGACTCACCTGTCTTGTTGCCTGTGTATATAGTCTGTCTGTTTCCGTATACTTGCCAGATTGTTATGTACCCTGCTTTATGCTTGCCATGTTGTTCCACTTTCCTATTCCCCATGCCCTGCCTACCTGTTCGTGTGTCAGCTTACCTGCTCCTGTGTTCCCGGGTTCCATTTCCTGTCCTGTCTCTAGCCCTCTACCTCTTTGCCTCTGACCACCTCCTGCCCCATTGGTCTGCCTTCCTGGTTTCTTCTGACCATCGCCTGATCATTGTTACAAACTGTCTTATCCCTGTTGCCACTGTTTGCTGGCTATTGACCCTGGACTGTACGAGTGCCAATGAGCTACCTATTCTGCCATGTGAGAGTCTGCACTTGTGTATGTGTGTGTGGAGTGTGTGTTGAGTACAGGTGTGTACATGTGAGACTCTGTTTCCATTCTGATGTTATTTGATCAGAAAATTTCAGAAATTCTGAAATAAAGTAATATATTTAGAGATACGTGTGCAGTAAATGAGCAAATTAATAATTGAATAAATAAATAACAAGCACATCACACAAAATTAAAATGCTACAAAATTAAACTTAATGTCCAGTCAGCCAAGCAACACTTATACCAAATCATTATCATTATGATTATCATCACAAAATCATTATTCCCTGCGATGGCATGTGGACATCACCTCACAGAATACAAAACAATCCCTCTCTCCATAAACAGTATATTCTGTCAGATGAATATAATTGGCTGTAGTTCAAGGCAACCTCCCGGAACATTCTAGCAGCAGTGGATTATAGGGGACAGTAGAAGGACAGCTGCTGTTTAAGATGGTGGACATGTTTGATTTGTAGCGTATAAAACGGGGACCAGGCGGGCAGCTAGAATGCGGGCTATGCTCGCTGGCCTTCCCACCGGCTCAGAGTAAATGTGGTGAAAACGTCCTTCAGCAGCGATCGTCTGTGATGATGTAATGGAGGATGGCGCCCCGGGAGAACTCCCCACGCGGCCGCTTGTTAGCGCCCGTCTGCCCGCCGCTTGAAGTTGGGGGAGGTATGTCTGCACAGCCTGTCCATCATGACTGCAGTAATCCTGCATAAACCCCCCCCACCTGCTCGCAAAACAGCTGTGCTCTGCCACCCGCATGATCACCTGCTAAATACTGCCCCCATAGGAAGGACCATCACACTTGCCTGCTAAATACTGCCCCCATTGGTTTATGATAGTAGTGCTTCAGAAGGGTGAAGTAAGCTGTTGAGCTGTTTTGCATCCCCTTCCTCTTGAGATGAAGAGCTGTCAGAGAACGTTGACAGATTGACAGCTGGAGAATAATAATCACAGGTAGAGGACAGACTGTAGCTACAGCGTATGACTTGCGTGCATGCGTTGCATATACCTATATCTTGCACAGCTACTCATCCTCTCAATCAAAGACGGCTTTAGAGACTGAATGGATAAACGCAGGATAAAGTATAAAATAAATACATATGAAGAATGCATTGTTTGTTTCATACAAAAACAGAAAGTATATGAAACAAATCACTGCACGACAGTATTAAAGCAACCAGTAAATCCATGCCATATGATCTGTGAGAATTAAAATTCCAAATAGAAGGTCTTCTAAGGTTTCTGTGCCATAATGGGTGTGCTTAACTGGGAATAAACAGAAGACAGGTATTTCTGTATCCAGATGGACTCTGAGCTGCACCCTAAATCTCCTCCCACACTGCGTGCCAATGTGTGGACCGAAACCTACTGAATACACCAACCGCACGGCTACTGATGTGTCTACATGCCTAACACCCAGAGACAGGGGAAGCTCAAAGCCAACTTTGAATTCTTTGAACGAGATGCTGAGAGCAGCAGTGCGGCTCGTTGGCCTTCCTGCCCAGCGGGGCTGTGGCTGCCTGTCCCAGGCTAACTCTAACCCTAACCCCTAACCCTGACCCTGACCCTAACCCTAACCCAGCGGGGCTGTGGCTGCCTGTCCCAGGCTAACTCTAACTCTAACCCCTAACCCTGACCCTGACCCTAACCCTAACCCCTAACCCTAACACTAACCCCTAACCCTGACCCTAACCCTAACCCCTAACCCTAACCCTAACCCCTAACCCCTAACCCTGACCCTGACCCTGACCCTAACCCCTAACCCTAACACTAACCCCTAACCCTGACCCTGACCCTAACCCCTAACCCTAACACTAACCCCTAACCCCAAACCCCTAACCCTAACACTAACCCAGGCTGCTCGGTGAGTGGTGAAGGACTCCTCCACAGTGTGTCTCAGACCTATCCTCTCTCAGCAACCACAAACCCTCAACCCCAAACACATCAACCCCAAAACCCTCATTCCCAAACACATCAACCCCAAAACCTGCAACCCCAAACACATCAACCCCAAAACCCTCATCCCCAAACACATCAACCCCAAAACCTGCAACCCCAAACACATCAACCCCAAAACCCTCATCCCCAAACACATCAACCCCAAAACCCTCATCCCCAAACACATCAACCCCAAAACCCTCATCCCCAAACACATCAACCCCAAAACCCTCATCCCCAAACACATCAACCCCAAAACCCTCATCCCCAAACACATCAACCCCAAAACCTGCAACCCCAAACACATCAACCCCAAAACCCTCATCCCCAAACACATCAACCCCAAAACCCTCATCCCCAAACACATCAACCCCAAAACCCTCATCCCCAAACACATCAACCCCAAAACCCTCATCCCCAAACACATCAACCCCAAAACCCTCATCCCCAAACACATCAACCCCAAAACCTGCAACCCCAAACACATCAACCCCAAAACCCTCATCCCCCCAAACACATCAACCCCAAAACCCTCATCCCCAAACACATCAACCCCAAAACGCTCATCCCCAAACACATCAATCCCAAACATGTCAACCCCAAACACATCAACCCCATACATGTCAACCCCAAACACATCAACCCCAAAACGCTCATCCCCAAACACATCAACCCCAAAACCCTCATCCCCAAACACATCAACCCCAAAACCCTCTTCCCCAAGCACATCAACCCCAAAACCCTCATCCCCAAACACATCAACCCCAAAACCCTCTTCCCCAAGCACATCAACCCCAAAACACTCATCCCCAAACACATTAACCCCAAAACCCTCTTCCCCAAGCACATCAACCCCAAAACCCTCATCCCCAAACACATTAACCCCAAACACTGCATCCCTCTCTGCAGCTTCGTGTCTCACCATGACACCTGCTTGTAGACGGAGGGGCCACAGATGTACCCCTGTGCAGACTACCCCCCATCGATTTATCTGCTCTTCCACTGTTCCTACAACGATCTATAAATGCACATTACTGTGCTGTCACAGTGCAAATAGGTGGAGCAGTACATTATTGCTTATGGATTTTCTGTTTGAATAAAGACCTGATAAAGGTGATTTAATATATCCTGTAAAATCGCACCTGTTTCCAGATTAGCCACGACCTTGGCAGCATGCAGTGTGTAAAGGAGGCACATTGTATAAAAGGAGGTGCAGTGTGTAAAGGAGGCACATTGTGTAAAAGGAGGTGCAGTGTGTAAAGGAGGCACATTGTGTAAAAGGAGGTGCAGTGTGTAAAGGAGGCACAGTGTGTAAAAGGAGATGCAGTGTGTAAAGGAGGCACAGTGTGTAAAAGGAGGTGCAGTGTGTAAAAGGAGGTACAGTGTGTAAAGGAGGTGTGTAAAGGAGATGCGGTGTGTAAAAGGAGGTACAGTGTGTAAAAGGAGGTACATTGTGTAAAAGGAGGTGTGTAAAGGAGGTGCATGGTGTAAAAGGAGGTACAGTGTGTAAAAGGAGGTACGCAAAGGAGGTGCAGTGTGTAAAAGGAGGTGCAGTGTGTAAAGGAGGTGTAGTGAAGTGTTGTTGCACAGCAGAGGGATAGGTTCCCAAGTCTGCTGTGCAGTTCAGGTCATTTATTTTCAGTAGTGTAATTGCAGGCAAATAAAAGTCCTTAATTTTGATCCTGACACCGTCATTAAAGCACGTCTCTAAACGCTCTCGTGAATTCAGTGCTGCCCGTGGGAGCGGTCGGGGCCCATCAGTGTTGCACAGACAAAACCACTAGAAAGCTGGAGTGATTTGTCTGCGGCCATTTTGCCTTTCAGAGGTGTTTAAGCTAGCTGGGCATAATGGGTCTGGGTCGTTGGGAAAGCAATCATTACCAGCCTGTTTATTTGAAGGGAGCCCGAGCCTAATGCATGTGCCTCCGTGAGAGAGGACAGTGGGTCTGATGGGGTTCAGTGGGAGAGGACAGTGGGTCTGATGGGGTTCAGTGGGAGAGGACAGTGGGTCTAATGGGGTTCAGTGGGAGAGGACAGTGGGTCTGATGGATGGGGTTCAGTGGGAGAGGACAGTGGGTCTGATGGATGGGGTTCAGTGGGAGAGGACAGTGGGTCTGATGGGGTTCAGTGGGAGAGGACAGTGGGTCTGATGGGGTTCAATGGGAGAGGACAGTGGGTCTGATGGATGGGGTTCAATGGGAGAGGACAGTGGGTCTGATGGATGGGGTTCAGTGGGAGAGGACAGTGGGTCTGATGGATGGGGTTCAGTGGGAGAGGACAGTGGGTCTGATGGGGTTCAGTGGGAGAGGACAGTGGGTCTGATGGATGGGGTTCAGTGGGAGAGGACAGTGGGTCTGATGGATGGGGTTCAGTGGGAGAGGACAGTGGGTCTGATGGATGGGGTTCAGTGGGAGAGGACAGTGGGTCTGATGGGGTTCAGTGGGAGAGGACAGTGGGTCTGATGGATGGGGTTCAGTGGGAGAGGACAGTGGGTCTGATGGATGGGGTTCAGTGGGAGAGGACAGTGGGTCTGATGGATGGGGTTCAGTGGGAGAGGACAGTGGGTCTGATGGATGGGGTTCAGTGGGAGAGGACAGTGGGTCTGATGGATGGGGTTCAGTGAGAGAGGACAGTGGGTCTGATGGGGTTCAGTGGGAGAGGACAGTGGGTCTGATGGGGTTCAGTGAGAGAGGACAGTGGGTCTGATGGATGGGGTTCAGTGGGAGAGGACAGTGGGTCTGATGGGGTTCAGTGGGAGAGGACAGTGGGTCTGATGGATGGGGTTCAGTGGGAGAGGACAGTGGGTCTGATGGATGGGGTTCAGTGGGAGAGGACAGTGGGTCTGATGGATGGGGTTCAGTGGGAGAGGACAGTGGGTCTGATGGGGTTCAGTGGGAGAGGACAGTGGGTCTGATGGATGGGGTTCAGTGGGAGAGGACAGTGGGTCTGATGGATGGGGTTCAATGGGAGAGGACAGTGGGTCTGATGAATGGGGAGAGGGAGGAGAGAGCAGGAGGGAGATCCCAGTGATTTTGGGTAATTGGCTCCACTTGAGCAAACAGCCCAAGGCTCCCTTCTCTGTGCCAGAGGAGAACATGTTTCTGTTCAGAGCTCAGTACAAAGCACAGACATGCAGTGAACATTCAGCAGAATGGTCCTTTACACAGTCTTATAATTCACTGGGGTTTGCATGTTGACAACAAAGACGCAACACATTCTTATTAATACTTATTAAATGTTTATTATTGTGTGGTAAAACAGATATTGTGCTTTAAAGGCTCACACTCTGCAAACTCATCCCATAACACACCTGTACTTGATATAATTTCAAAACAATAGATTCTTATTTTCTCATAAGCAATGATTTTCTGAATGAACACCATGGTTTGTCGTGAAAATATATTTTAGCGGCACCTTTTCTAATAAATTAGAATAATTGGGTTAATTGTAATTAAAATAATAATAATATTGACTGATTTGAACAAAATCATATCCAAATATTGTTATAGTTCTATACTATTTTGTATTTGTAGTTTATTTTTAGCGTGCCAAGCTAAAGCTAGGTAGTTTGCTAGGTAGTTTGTCCAATACTGCTTGTATGTACTTTCCTAAACTGTGTTTCTTCCCCATGAAAATCCTACTCTTTCCGATGAGGAATATTTAGTTTAAAGTCTGTTACAGTTTTACTGCCAAACGAATCAAAGGAGAAAAAAACATTTCTGTTAAAAAAAGAACAAAACCCTTAATGAAATGCAATTCTCCTTTCATGAAGGGCAAGCTGTTCTGGTTCACTTGTGTCACATGATCTGTCATGCTTTCTGTGATCACATGGTATCCGAGCTGGCCATATCCCAGAGTTCCCCAAAGAAGAAGAAGAAGAACTGGACTGTATGCGATGACTTGATATGCTAACACACAAAATGGTAACTCTGGTAGCTCAGCTCTGATTGCTCAGTAATCTGAAATAAAATGTACAGTATTCTGCGGTCAGAGTGAGAGGGGACAGTTGGGTTCTGGCCTTGCTTGGGCCCACTCCTTGTCTGAGGCAGTGTGGTGTGTGTTAATAGGCCCTGTGAGAACAGCAGAGCATTTCCATGTGTTAATGCCTCTCAGCACAACCCCAGCATCTGTGACCTTCTGTGTTTGTCTTGGACAACTGTCTCATTCTTTCTTGTAATTCCATGCAGTCCTGAGAACAGACAGGGAATAGTTAGAAAATTCCCACTGGAAATACGACTGAAATGGGGCCAGGCAGGTTCCATCAAACCAGGTAAAAGTATTAAGCTGTAACATTGGCCTTAGGCAGAAAAAGCATGACTTTCCTACTGTATGCAGATATAAATACAGCGCTTTGGATAAAGGCGCTATATAAATACCACATTCAAACCATTTCCTCAAACCCGCTGCTTAATTTCAGTTTATAAACTATCTGAGATTTCAGGTTCCTGTTAATTGTTATTTTTTAATTTATTTCATTCAATAGTAGCTTATGGCCCCTGGAAGTAAGTGGCTAAAAGTATATCTAAAGCATAATAAAATAGACTTTTTGTATTTTTAAATACTTGAATTTTTGTGGTTGAGTGCACAGTTGGAAATCTGCACTAAAGAGAGAGGCTATTGATGCTTGCCTGCTGGGTGGTATTAATTCAGTTATTTTCTTGGGGAAATTTGAAAATGATCCAGTTTCCAATAAACAACTGAATAAGATATAAGATATATATATATATATATATCAGTGTCTGTACACAAAGCATGTTCTCTTATTCAGTGTCTGTACACAAAGCATGTTCTCTTATTCAGTGTCTGTACACAAAGCATGTTCTCTTATTCAGTGTCTGTACATGAAGCATGTTCTGTTATTCAGTGTCTGTACATGAAGCATTTTCTGTTATTCAGTGTCTGTACATGAAGCATGTTCTATTATTCAGTGTCTGTACATGAAGCATGTTCTGTTATTCAGTGTCTGTACATGACGCATGTTCTCTTATTCAGTGTCTGTACATGAAGCATGTTCTGTTATTCAGTGTCTGTACATGACGCATGTTCTCTTATTCAGTGTCTGTACATGAAGCATTTTCTGTTATTCAGTGTCTGTACATGAAGCATGTTCTGTTATTCAGTGTCTGTACATGAAGCATGTTCTCTTATTCAGTGTCTGTACATGAAGCATATTCTCTAATAGGACATAAACACCCTGAACTCCCTGAAGGTCCATAAAAAGCCATTTTATTTTGAGCATGGAACATATTTTGGGTAAATACTAGCACAGCCACACACACCCACACACAGCCACACACACACACACACACACACCCACACACACACAGCCACACACACACACACCCACACACACACAACCACACCCAGCCACACACACCCACACACACAGCCACACACACACACACACACACACACACACACACACACACCCACACACACACACCCACACACAGCCACACACACACACACACCCACACACACACAGCCACACACACCCACACACAGCCACACACCACAGCCATCTGAAAAAATGAAGAAAAAAGTGTCTGATGTTTCTTAAGCTGAATATGACAGCTTAAGGAAGAGCCGGGTTGAAGAATTAAAAATTACATTTTCTGTCACAATTCTATTTTTTGGTAACTTATTGAAACTTATTTTTGCTTCACATGAAAGATTTTTTGATTTATTCTTCTCGATTATGTCTCTTTCTTGATGAAATTCCAAAGTAAATGAAGGAAAAAGAGAGAAGGGATTCAGCTGAACTGCAGTAATGCTCAGCGTTGCAATGAGACGTGTTTCACATATTCAGCAGCACAGAAGAGTCCCGTCTGTGACCTGGCAGGTTTTTAAAGATCCACTGGAAAAGGATTTGACTGGCAATTTTATTTTGGCCACTTATGTTTCCAAGACTGAGTAAAGCCAAAATCATTCAAATTCCATACCCTGTGGACACAGGAGTACCCAAGACTTTCACTTCTTCATGAAGTTTCTACACAGTGAAATGCTGTGTTTTTCAACTCCATAAGGAGTTTATGAAATGGAAGTGATGATTTGTTAGCCTGTACCATGTAAACTCCAATACGCTGTAGTCTAATAATATTACGTCACTTTCAGTATATGGTGCATTATTGACAGTGAGATTTATGGCTTTTTTGAACTAGTCCTCAGTGGCCTGTCAATCACATGAGAGAAGAAAGGGATAATGAAAGGAGGGATAATGAAAGGAGGAATAATTCCCAGCTCGTCCCTGCAGTGGGGGGGTGATGGACGGACAGGTCCTGCTGGGATTTGGAGTTCTGGTCCGGTGACATCAGCGCATTCCGGCACAGGATCTGGGGTGATATTGATGCAGGACGCCTGCCAGATCATACAGAGACTACTGTCTCTCTTTCTCTCACTGCAGAGTACAGACTGCTGTCTCTCTCTCTCTCACTGCAGAGTACAGACTCCTGTCTCTCTCTCACTGCAGTGTACAGACTGCTGTCTCTCACTGCAGAGTGTACAGACTGCTGTCTCTCTATCACTGCAGAGTACAGACTGCTGTCTCTCTCACTGCAGAGTACAGACTGCTATCTCTCTCTCACTGCAGAGTGTACAGACTGCTGTCTCTCACTGCAGAGTACAGACTGCTGTCTCTCACTGCAGAGTGTACAGACTGCTGTCTCTCTCTCAATGCAGAGTACAGACTCCTGTCTCTCTCTCACTGCAGAGTGTACAGACTGCTGTCTCTCACTGCAGAGTACAGACTGCTGTCTCTCACTGCAGAGTGTACAGACTGCTGTCTCTCACTGCAGAGTACAGACTGCTGTCTCTCACTGCAGAGTACAGACTGCTGTCTCTCACTGCAGAGTGTACAGACTGCTGTCTCTCACTGCAGAGTGTACAGACTGCTGTCTCTCACTGCAGAGTACAGACTGCTGTCTCTCACTGCAGAGTGTACAGACTGCTGTCTCTCACTGCAGAGTACAGACTGCTGTCTCTCACTGCAGAGTGTACAGACTGCCGTCTCAGGGAAATTCAGCCCATCAGCAGGCCCCAAGTACATGATGTAAGCCGAATTTCCACTGAGCAATCCAGAATGTCCGTCATAATGGCTTACAAATACTTTCCTGTTACTTCCTCTGGGAGCCACACTGAGGGGATCAAAGCCCCCCAACCCTGTCTGCCCCTGCAGAGACACATTCTGTGACATTACCCCCAGAGTCCACTGCAGGCTACAACAGCTGTCTCCAAAAACCTGCAGCCAAACATATTTGTAAGAGACGCAATGGCAGCATGGGAGCCAGACCACTAGAGAAAAACCATCACAAGCCTGATGCACAGTGAAAACAGCCCCACCTGAAAGCTTGCACTGATGCCGTATAGCTAAAAGATTATAGGTTAGGTTTAGGATTAGGGTTAGGGTTAATATTATGGTCAGGTTTATCTGAGAAAGAGTGGCAGATACTGGACTGAGCTGTGAGTCAATGAGAATGGCTCCAGATCCGGGCTGTCGGTGGTCATATTATTTTAATTAAAAGCCGTGCAAGCAGAGAGGCTGCTGGGAAAGAGAGTCCTGTCAGGATGAAGGCGATCTCAATAGGGGAGGTCCCAAAATATCTCACACTCTCCTTTCCAATTTGGCATGATCTGCTGAAGGTTAAACTGAATGCAGTGACCTCACGGGCCCATTAATCACCATGTGTGTGGAGTGTGTGTTGGGTACAGGTGTAGTGTGTGGAGTGTGTGTTGGGTACAGGTGTAGTGTGTGGAGTGTGTGTTGGGTACAGGTGTAGTGTGTGGAGTGTGTGTTGGGTACAGGTGGAGTGTGTGTTGGGTACAGGTGTAGTGTGTGTTGGGTACAGGTGTAGTGTGTGGAGTGTGTGTTGGGTACAGGTGTAGTGTGTGGAGTGTGTGTTGGGTACAGGTGTAGTGTGTGGAGTGTGTGTTGGGTACAGGTGTAGTGTGTGGAGTGTGTGTTGGGTACAGGTGTAGTGTGTGGAGTGTGTGTTGGGTACAGGTGTAGTGTGTGGAGTGCAGTGACCTCACAAGCCCTTGTATCACACATTAATCACCATGTGTGTCTGTCTATTTTCATTGATCACATATTTGTGAAGTCACAGTTTACATCCAATTATTTATTAATTTCTGCTTTTTATCAGAAGGCTTCCTGCATGGCCCAATAAGGGCCAGCCTCATGAGTCCTCCTGAACCCCTAACCCTCCTGAACCCTGTCCCTCCGGAACCTTAACCCCTAACCCTCCTGAACCCTAACCCTCTAACCCTCCTGTCCTCCAGAACCTAACCCTCCTGAACCCCTAACCCTCCTGAACCCTAACCCTCTAACCCTCCTGTCCTCCAGAACCTAACCCTCCTGAACCCCTAACCCTCCTGAACCCTAACCCCCTAACTCTCCTGTCCTCCTGAACCTAACCCTCCTGAACCCTGACCCTCCTGAACCTAACCCTCCTGAACCCTAACCCTCTAACCCTCCTGTCCTCCTGAACCTAACCCTCCTGAACCCCTAACCCTCCTGAACCTAACCCTCCTGAACCCTAACCCCCTAACCCTCCTGTCCTCCTGAACCTAACCCTCCTGAACCCTCCTGAAATGGATTTTTACTCAGATGATCTCCCCTCCCGTCCTCCTGAAATGGGTTTTTTACTCAGATCCAATCATCATAAATCCCCCAAGATT
The DNA here is from genome assembly GCF_963514075.1 of Conger conger. NCBI lineage: Eukaryota > Metazoa > Chordata > Actinopteri > Anguilliformes > Congridae > Conger > Conger conger. The sequence continues at coordinate 169,932 of NC_083763.1, forward strand.
TTCAACATCTAATAGAACATCATTTTTAGAAATCAATTTAAACTCAAACCATTACTCCAATTTGGGTTTTGTAGCTGAAAAATATTTTCTGAATTTAGAGAGATTCCATCTGTTGCTCCCTGACGGAAACCAACCACTGAAAAAGTGCCAGCCAATGACCTGCATTCCCCACGACACATCCAAACCCTAACCCTAACCCTAACCCTAACCCATTCCCCACGACACATCCTAACCCTAACCCTAACCCATTCCCCACGACACATCCAAACCCTAACCCTAACCCTGACCCTAACCCATTCCCCACGACACGTCCTAACCCTAACCCTAACCCTAACCCTAACCCTAACCCTAACCCTAACCCTAACCCATTCCCCACGACACATCCTAACCCTAATCCTAACCCTAACCCTAACCCATTCCCCACGACACATCCAAACCCTAATCCTAACCCTAACCCTAACCCTGACCCTGACAAAGCTAGCTGGGGCTCACTGGGGGTACTGAGCGAGCCCAAAGCTAGCAGGGGGTACTGAGCGAGCCCAAAGCTAGCAGGGGGTACTGAGTGAGCCCGAAGCTAGCAGGGGGTACTGAGTGAGCCCAAAGCTAGCAGGGGGTACTGAGTGAGCCCAAAGCTAGCAGGGGGTACTGAGCGAGCCCAAAGCTAGCAGGGGGTACTGAGTGAGCCCAAAGCTAGCAGGGGGTACTGAGTGAGCCCAAAGCTAGCTCACATTGATCTGAGGCTGCTTCTTCACTCCTGGGCTCTGCTACGCAGCACCGGCACTGGCGGTATTCCTCCTAAAACAACAAAGGGACTGCAAGACAGCCTTATGCCGGAGTGTTTTCCCTGCGTCTCTCCCACGCAAACCCACCATTCCTCATTCTGTGGGTTGAGACGGGAGCCGGGCGAGGCACGCTGTCTGTGAGTGCACATCACACACCTCCACTTCCTCTGTCTGTGTGTGCACATCACACACCTCCACTTCCTCTGTCTGTGTGCATATCACACACCTCCACTTCCTCTGTCTGTGTGCACATCACACACCTCCACTTCCTCTGTCTGTGTGCACATCACACACCTCCACTTCCTCTGTCTGTGTGCACATCACACACCTCCACTTCCTCTGTCTGTGTGCATATCACACACCTCCGCTTCCTCTGTCTGTGTGCACATCACACACCTCCACTTCCTCTGTCTGTGTGCACATCACACACCTCCACTTCCTCTGTCTGTGTGCACATCACACACCTCCACTTCCTCTGTCTGTGTGCATATCACACACCTCCACTTCCTCTGTCTGTGTGCATATCACACACCTCCACTTCCTCTGTCTGTGTGCATATCACACACCTCCACTTCCTCTGTCTGTGTGCATATCACACACCTCCGCTTCCTCTGTCTGTGTGCATATCACACACCTCCGCTTCCTCTGTCTGTGTGCACATCACACACCTCCACTTCCTCTGTCTGTGTGCATATCACACACCTCCACTTCCTCTGTCTGTGTGCACATCACACACCTCCACTTCCTCTGTCTGTGTGCACATCACACACCTCCGCTTCCTCTGCCTGAGTGCACTTCTGTCACCAGCGTGAGCCGCGCAATGACTCTTAATCAGGAGAGGAGAATGCTCTGGCCAGGGTGCGCAAACAGCCACAGACTCAAACTAGCCAATCCGCTGCAGCCTCATTGTGCAGTGAAACTCGGACTCATCAGTAACCGTGAATGATGTCGTGTTTATATTGTCATGCCAATAAAGCGCCATTGGAATCTGAATTTGAATCCTACATGCATAATTCATTCTGATGTGTTTCAGTTCCAGATCAATGGCCGACTCCCAGAAGCCGGTCTCCTGGGTGCAGGCGGGATCCCTTCCTGTTGCCAGGTCAGTCGCTGCAGGGAATTTCAGTCTGGCAGGCAGGAAGGGAAACATGTATTTTGGAAGAAAACACTTAAAGGCATTACACTTTAACCACAACATTGCTGAAAACATAATAAGAATTTATCTTCAATGTGGATCCCACACGTTAGCTGAAGTCATTGACACTAAACCTCAGAAAGCAATCTAGATATATATATCTATATCTATAGATCTAGATATCTGCTGGAGATGCAGACAGGTGCACACGGTGAGAGGTGTGCACGGTGAGAGGCGTGCACGGTGAGAGGTGGTGAGAGGTGTGCACGGTGAGAGGTGTGCATGGTGAGAGGTGGTGAGAGGTGTGCACGGTGAGAGGCGTGCACGGTGAGAGGTGTGCACGGTGAGAGGTGTGCATGGTGAGAGGTTGTGAGAGGTGTGCATGGTGAGAGGTGGTGAGAGGTGGTGAGAGGTGTGCACGGTGAGAGGTGGTGAGAGGCGTGCACGGTGAGAGGCGTGCACGGTGAGAGGTGGTGAGAGGCGTGCACGGTGAGAGGTGGTGAGAGGTGTGCACGGTGAGAGGTGGTGAGAGGTGGTGAGAGGCGTGCACGGTGAGAGGTGTGCACGGTGAGAGGTGGTGAGAGGCGTGCACGGTGAGAGGTGTGCACGGTGAGAGGTGGTGAGAGGCGTGCACAGTGAGAGGTGGTGAGAGGCGTGCACGGTGAGAGGTGGTGAGAGGTGTGCATGGTGAGAGGTGTGCACGGTGAGAGGTGGTGAAAGGTGTGCACGGTGAGAGGTGGTGAGAGGCGTGCATGGTGAGAGGTGTGCACGGTGAGAGGTGGTGAGAGGCGTGCACGGTGAGAGGTGGTGAGAGGTGGTGAGAGGTGTGCACGGTGAGAGGTGGTGAAAGGTGTGCACGGTGAGAGGTGGTGAGAGGCGTGCACGGTGAGAGGTGTGCACGGTGAGAGGTGGTGAGAGGCGTGCACGGTGAGAGGTGTGCACGGTGAGAGGTGGTGAGAGGTGGTGAGAGGTGTGCACGGTGAGAGGTGGTGAGAGGTGGTGAGAGGTGGTGAGAGGCGTGCACGGTGAGAGGTGTGCACGGTGAGAGGTGGTGAGAGGCGTGCACGGTGAGAGGTGTGCACGGTGAGAGGTGGTGAGAAGTGTGCACGGTGAGAGGCTGATGGGCGGTCTATGAAGGAGGGAAGCTGTGGAAACGGGTTGGGAGATGTTTGCCGTTTAGAGTGCTCTGTTTGTAAATGTGCAGATTGTTTTATTTTCACTCCCAGGAGGCCATGCTGCAGCTTGAGAAAAAAGAAAAACAAAACTTCTGCAAACTCAAAAGAATAGTAACACATTTATATTTGCAAACTAAATCTACAGAGAATAACAAGAGACAGCGCTTTGAAGGCTGAGAAGAGAGAGGCAACAACAAAGCAGAAACCTGCCAGCAGTTTCCCAGCATCCTTCAGGTCCAGAAGAAAAGCGCATTATTAAATGACACTTCCTGCAGACTCAAAGCATCATGGGAACCTGCCTTTAGAAGACTGAAGCAGGATGCACATCAAAGAGTGCGAGGACATTTCAATGCAGATTATGATTCATTATAAACTGTGAATTGCAGCTCACTCAGAAACACATTTCTCTGATTTGCAACTCATTTTATAGGTGATAATTCTCGGCTGGCTCTGCTTTCAAAGAGCAGCTGGACTGAAGCCTGCAGCTCTTCTCCTTGACATCGGCCCTGTGCTTCCCTGGGAGACGGGGCTAAGTGCTACCCTGACATGTCTCCCTTCCTGACTGATGCATGTTGTCTCATATAAAACTCTCTCACAGATTCTGTCTGTCTGTCATTTGAGTTTGGGGTCCATGCTGGAGTAAGGCTTTATGGGTAAGAAGTTTAGCAGCTTTCTGCTATGGGATCAGATCTCTACTTATTTACCCTGTTTCCACAGTAAGGAGTTTGTTTAGGTACAGACGGTCACCCACAAAAAAGTGTGAGCTGTGTGTGTGTGTGTGTGTTACAGTATGAGCTGTGGGTATGTGTGTGTGTGTGTTACAGTATGAGCTGTGTGTGTGTGTGTGTGTGTGTGTGTGTGTGTTACTGTATGAACTGTGTGTGTGTGTGTTACAGTATGAGCTGTGTGTGTGTGTGTTACAGTATGCGCTGTGTGTGTGTGTTACAGTATGCGCTGTGTGTGTGTGTTACAGTATGAACTGTGTGTGTGTGTGTGTGTTACAGTATAAGCTGTGTGTGTGTGTGTGTGTTACAGTATGAGCTGTGTGTGCGTGTTACTGTATGAGCTGTGTGTGTGTGTGTGTTACAGTATGAGCTGTGTGTGTGTGTGTGTGTGTGTGTGTGTGTGTGTGTTACTGTATGAACTGTGTGTGTGTGTGTGTTACAGTATGAGCTGTGTGTGTGTGTGTGTTACAGTATGCGCTGTGTGTGTGTGTTACAGTATGCGCTGTGTGTGTGTGTTACAGTATGAACTGTGTGTGTGTGTGTGTGTTACAGTATAAGCTGTGTGTGTGTGTGTGTGTGTGTTACAGTATGAGCTGTGTGTGTGTGTTACTGTATGAGCTGTGTGTGTGTGTGTGTTACAGTATGAGCTGTGTGTGTGTGTGTGTGTGTGAGTGTGTGTGTTACTGTATGAACTGTGTGTGTGTGTGTTACAGTATGAGCTGTGTGTGTGTTACAGTATGAACTGTGTGTGTGTGTTACCGTATGAGCTGTGTGTGTGTGTTACCGTATGAGCTGTGTGTGTGTGTTACAGTATGAGCTGTGTGTGTGTGTTGCAGTATGAGCTGTGTGTGTGTGTTACAGTATGAGCTGTGTGTGTGTGTGTGTGTGTGTGTGTTGCAGTATGAGCTGTGTGTGTGTGTGTTACAGTATGAGCTGTGTGTGTGTGTTACCGTATGAGCTGTGTGTGTGCTACAGTATGAGCTGTGTGTGTGTTACAGTATGAGCTGTGTGTGTGTGTGTGTTGCAGTATGAGCTGTGTGTGTGTGTGTGTTACAGTATGAGCTGTGTGTGTGTGTTACAGTATGAGCTGTATGTGTGTGTGTGTGTGTTGCAGTATGAGCTGTGTGTGTGTGTGTGTTACAGTATGAGCTGTGTGTGTGTGTTACAGTATGAGCTGTGTGTGTGTGTGTGTGTGTGCTACAGTATGAGCTGTGTGTGTGTGTTACAGTATGAGCTGTGTGTGTGTGTGTGTTACAGTATGAGCTGTGTGTGTGTGTGTGTTACAGAATGAGCTGTGTGTGTGTTACAGTATGAGCTGTGTGTGTGAGTGTGTGTGTGTGTGCTACAGTATGAGCTGTGTGTGTGTGTGTGTGTTACAGTATGAGGTGTGTGTGTGTGTGTTACAGTATGAGCTGTGTGTGTGTGTGTGTGTTACAGTATGAGCTGTGTGTGTGTGTGTGTGTGTGTGTTACAGTATGGGCTGTGTGTGTGTGTGTGTGTGTGTGTGTGTGTGTGTTACAGTATGAGCTGTGTGTGTTACAGAAGTTAAGTGTTTTGTGCTGCCTGGATGACAGGGACAATGCCTGAAATAAATATGTTTCTGGAAACAGTGGAAAAGAAACCCACACCTTTTTCCGGGATGCCTTTAGCTTTTCTCCTTTATTAGGACTTTAATGGCAAGTTCATCCTGCATCATGAAACTGCAAAGAGGAAGTGTGTTTCCTGTGAGGAGGAGAAGCACCTCACCGCGTCAGAAACGCTCCTCTGGAACAGAAATGGTCTGTTTCCTGATGCAAATCAAAGAACAACTCTGCAAATGGAATAATATTTTGATATTAAAGTTGTTATTCAGGAAATAGTTTACAGACAGCAATTGGTAAGCCAAAGAAGTGATTTATCTTACAGAAAAATCTCACTGTATGAGGAAACACAAGCACAGATCTGAATGGAGGCTGGGAGCAAAAAACAAGCTACAGTTATGCAGCGGTAACTAGCATAGCTGTGTACTGTGGTCATGAGCTAGTTAAGCAGCAGTAACTAGCATAGCTGTGTACTGTGGTCATTAGCTAGTTATGCAGCAGTAACTAGCATAGCTGTGTACTGTGGTCATTAGCTAGTTATGCAGCGGTAACTAGCATAGCTGTGTACTGTGGTCATTAGCTAGTTATGCAGCGGTAACTAGCATAGCTGTGTACTGTGGTCATTAGCTAGTTATGCATCGGTAACTAGCATAGCTGTGTACTGTGGTCATTAGCTAGTTAAGCAGCAGTAACTAGCATAGCTGTGTACTGTGGTCATTAGCTAGTTATGCAGCGGTAACTAGCATAGCTGTGTACTGTGGTCATTAGCTAGTTATGCAGCGGTAACTAGCATAGCTGTGTACTGTGGTCATTAGCTAGTTAAGCAGCAGTAACTAGCATAGCTGTGTACTGTGGTCATTAGCTAGTTATGCAGCGGTAACTAGCATAGCTGTGTACTGTGGTCATTAGCTAGTTATGCAGCGGTAACTAGCATAGCTGTGTACTGTGGTCATTAGCTAGTTAAGCAGCAGTAACTAGCATAGCTGTGTACTGTGGTCATTAGCTAGTTAAGCAGCAGTAACTAGCATAGCTGTGTACTCTGGTCCTTAGCTAGTTAAGCAGCAGTAACTAGCATAGCTGGTTTGAGTGCAGCCAGCAGATTGGACCACCGGCATGGCTGGGCTTTGTGTAACTGGTGGGAGGAGGGCTGTTCATCTCAGTCGTGAAGTTTTATAAACAGATGTATTCAGTGGGTTCACTCTCAGCTCACAGGCAGTATATCTCTGTTAAGCCACAAAACTTTGAGAACAGACTGGTAATAGAAAAGTACTCAAAAGGTTAAACGAGCCTTGCTGTTTTTTTATTTCTTCACTTTAATCACTCAGAGTTTTGATTGGAGTCTTGTTCTGTCCTTAGAAGTCGTCCTGCTAATTAACAAAAAATCCAATACCATACAAATCAGGTTTGGCAGGTCATTTTGTCTTCTATAAATGAACACTGCATGTTAATGAATGCTGCACATTAATGCGGTTTGTTTGTTTAGCTGAGACTGTATATGATTCTGCCGGATGAAAAAAGAAGAGAAAAGCGAGGGATGAAGAGACGGAGGAGGTCTGAGACAGGGCTCATTTACAATGCTCCAGAGACAGAAACACAGTAAAACAGGGAGAGCCAAAAGGAGGTCTTGAAAGAGTAATGGCAAGAAAGAGATCAATAACCGTGTTTCACCCTAATCCTATTCTAACCAAACCCTACCCCTAACACTAATCACAACCCTGACCTTAATCCCTGATCCCTAACCCTGACCCTACCCCTAACACTAATCACAACCCTAACCCTAAATCTAAACATAACCCTAATCCCAAATATCTTCCCTGCACCTTAGACCTTAATGCAGGAAAACATCTTGGATAATTTCAGAGGCTGAGAGACGCTATGCAGAATCTGGGGACAGAGAAACAGAGGCAGGAGTAGCAGGAAGCCTACTTGCTTACTTGCATACTAACTCACTCACTTCTATCCATGTCTCTCTCTCCCTCTCCCCCCCTCTCCCTCTTGCCCCCTCTCTCCCACCCTCCCTCCCTCTCCCCCTCTCTCTCTCTCCCTCTCTCTCTCTCCATTGTGCTCAGTGTTGAAGGCTATGGTCAGGACTTGAGTTCTGTATTTGGAGGAGGACAGTCACAGTTGTTCAGTCACTCGTGCGATAGAACAGTCAGCTCTTTGAAGGCGATGTGCTGAAGGACAGTCCCAGCTGAGGAGCTCAGCAGAGCTGAATACAACCCTGCACTACCTGTCAGACCTGTGTGGACCGCGCCCTGCGCAGGCACGGCCAGCGACTGTCCGTTGACCTCCAACACAAACTCTCTGGCAGCATCTGCTGGTTTGCTGACTGGCTTTCCTTTAACTGAGCATTCCACACACACAGACACACAGACACCTAGCTCTGGGTCTACAGATTAATCTGTTGGGCTTGTGCCTCTAAGGCAGTTAGTTACCTGACGGAAGATTTTTGGCATCCCAGGCAGAGCAAAGAGAACAGAGGATGGACCGTTACTGAACCCTCCACCAGCCCAACCCTCACTCTGTGATCACACGCTGCTCTGACTGCGGCTCCTGCTTTTAGAGCCAAACATCTGCTGGAGAGACATGAAGAGGACATCTTTACCAGGGAAACCTGGCTGCTGGAGAGACATGAAGAGGACAGCTTTACCAGGGAAACCTGGCTGCTGGAGAGACATGAAGAGGACATCTTTACCAGGGAAACCTGGCTGCTGGAGAGACATGAAGAGGACAGCTTTACCAGGGAAACCTGGCTGCTGGAGAGACATGAAGAGGACAGCTTTACCAGGGAAACCTGGCTGCTGGAGAGACATGAAGAGGACATCTTTACCAGGGAAACCTGGCTGCTGGAGAGACATGAAGAGGACAGCTTTACCAGGGAAACCTGGCTGCTGGAGAGACATGAAGAGGACATCTTTACCAGGGAAACCTGGCTGCTGGAGAGACATGAAGAGGACAGCTTTACCAGGGAAACCTGGCTGCTGGAGAGACATGAAGAGGACAGCTTTACCAGGGAAACCTGGCTGCTGGAGAGACATGAAGAGGACATCTTTACCAGGGAAACCTGGCTGCTGGAGAGACATGAAGAGGACAGCTTTACCAGGGAAACCTGGCTGCTGGAGAGACATGAAGAGGACATCTTTACCAGGGAAACCTGGCTGCTGGAGAGACATGAAGAGGACATCTTTACCAGGGAAACCTGGCTGCTGGAGAGACATGAAGAGGACAGCTTTACCAGGGAAACCTGGCTGCTGGAGAGACATGAAGAGGACAGCTTTACCAGGGAAACCTGGCTGCTGGAGAGACATGAAGAGGACAGCTTTACCAGGGAAACCTGGCTGCTGGAGAGACATGAAGAGGACATCTTTACCAGGGAAACCTGGCTGCTGGAGAGACATGAAGAGGACAGCTTTACCAGGGAAACCTGGCTGCTGGAGAGACATGAAGAGGACATCTTTACCAGGGAAACCTGGCTGCTGGAGAGACATGAAGAGGACAGCTTTACCAGGGAAACCTGGCTGCTGGAGAGACATGAAGAGGACAGCTTTACCGGGGAAACCTGGCTGCTGGAGAGACATGAAGAGGACAGCTTTACCGGGGAAACCCGGCTGCTGGAGAGACATGAAGAGGACAGCTTTACCAGGGAAACCTGGCTGCTGGAGAGACATGAAGAGGACAGCTTTACCAGGGAAACCTGGCTGCTGGAGAGACATGAAGAGGACAGCTTTACCAGGGAAACCTGGCTGCTGGAGAGACATGAAGAGGACATCTTTACCAGGGAAACCTGGCTGCTGGAGAGACATGAAGAGGACAGCTTTACCAGGGAAACCTGGCTGCTGGAGAGACATGAAGAGGACATCTTTACCAGGGAAACCTGGCTGCTGGAGAGACATGAAGAGGACATCTTTACCAGGGAAACCTGGCTGCTGGAGAGACATGAAGAGGACAGCTTTACCAGGGAAACCTGGCTGCTGGAGAGACATGAAGAGGACATCTTTACCAGGGAAACCTGGCTGCTGGAGAGACATGAAGAGGACAGCTTTACCAGGGAAACCTGGCTGCTGGAGAGACATGAAGAGGACATCTTTACCAGGGAAACCTGGCTGCTGGAGAGGACGGAGGTGCACACTTTTCTGTGTGTGTGTGCTTAATGAGGAAAGCTAACGAGCTTTGCTGATCTACAGAGGGACTGACAGGAAGAGGGTTAGGGTTAGGGTTAACCCTATTAACTAACCAGCTAACTCCCAGAACAATAAGAACACATTCACACAGCATTCCTTCATAACCTTCCCATGTGGCTTCATCACCAAAATTTGTCATATTAATAAAACTGAATCACCATAAATCAGCCACATGCCAAGGACTTTCAGAACCTTTACAAAGACAGTTTTACTTCAACCGTAACCGTTGTGCACATTTAACATTTGAATTCAGATCAATATTTGGTGTCAGTATCTGGTTACTGTCCAAATAAAATGGCAAAAGATTTCCAAAAAAGTTCAGACTGCCACACAGTAAATGACTCAGGCAAATATCAAAGGACTTCCTATGAAATCAAATGCAAGCAGCACAAGGATTCATAACATACCAAGCAATAAAGCGTTGAGCAGTAAAGAGGGGGAGCTGGTCTGTTCATTAATAAGAGGCTCCGGAGGCCTGGCATTGGACAGTAAATAAAGACACGGATGATTTCCTCTTTTCCTGCTTTGGTCACTGAAGTTTTTGAGAGTTGGACGAGAGCAGCAGCACAGTGCCAGATCGGGGGAGAGCTGTGGGGTGGATCTCTGAAGTGGGTTGAGTCTGAAGTGGGTTGAGTGGAATCCAACACTCTTAAACTGTGGGGAAGGCACAGGTCCTGCCACCAGTGACAAACCCCCAATGGCAAAAACAAGCAATATCAACTTGTGCTTCTGACAGCCCTCCCAGCCACAGCAGAGGAGTGGTGGTTTTGGCACACAGCAAAAAAAAAACACAAGTCACATGCTGTATCCTTTCCTCCAGTGACCATGGACATCCACCCAACTGCACGCGATGTGTGTGTGTGACTGTGTGTGTGTGTGTGTGTGTGTGTGTGTGTGTCTGTGTGTGTGTGTGTGTGTGACTGTGTGTGTGTGTGTGTGTGTGTCTGTGTGTGTGTGTGTGACTGTGTGTGTGTGTGTGTGTGCATGTGTGACTGTGTGTGTGTGTGTGTGTGTGTGACTACACACGACGTGTGTGTGCCTGTGTGTGTGTGACTGCATGCAATGTGTGTGTATGTATGTGTGTGTGTGTCTGTGTGTGTGACTGCACGCGATGTGTGTGTGTGTGACTGTATGTGTGTGTGTGTGTGTGTGTGTGTGTGTGTGACTGTGTGTGTGTGTGTGTGTGACTACACACGACGTGTGTGTGCCTGTGTGTGTGTGACTGCATGCAATGTGTGTGTATGTATATGTGTGTGTGTCTGTGTGTGACTGCACACAATGTGTGTGTGTGTATGTGTGCATGTGTGTCTGTGTGTGTGTGTTTGTGTGACTACATGCAATGTGTGTGTGTCTGTGTGTGTGAATGCACGCAATGTGTGTGTGTGTGTGTGTGTGTGTGTGTGTGAGTATGTGTGTGTGTGTGTGTGTGTGTATGTGACTGTATGTAACAAAGAATAATCCAAAAGGGTTCCCAAAATTTTGCCCTTTTTTTTCTCATTTATAAAAGTTACAAATAAAATAAATTGCTTTCAAATTTGCAGAAAGGTCTCATGTTTAACTTGCCCATTTAGAGTTCAGGTTTGCTTTTGATGACAGATTCATTGTAAGAGACATTTAAACACCCAACTTTCATCACCAGCACGGCTCTGTCTTGAGTGGGGCATTCTGATTGGAGTTTTCTGACAGGATGGTTCTATGTGAGTTTAGAGTACTCTGTTTCATAGTTCAGATGAGTTAAAAGCCATGGCTTGTTTAGAGAGAATTATGAGGTAAAAATATTTTTAATGTCTTGGTTGTCGAAGAAACAAAGCCTTAATTTCCATAATCCTCTTTATCCCCTGTAGGCCAATTTAAAAAAAAAACTAGGAGATGTGATCACTTGCAGCTAAGATAGGTTTCCACTGTAAGGCTGGAAACAGCAGGCTACTGCCAGGAAAACCATAAAAGGGGATGGACCCACTTTGGAGGGAAAATTGATGGAACCAATTTAAAAAGCTGTTACACTTTGGCTTGATCATATTGAAATCATATGGTATAAGCTGAATGACTTTTCCCACAAAATGATCCTGCACTTCATAGGAATGCGTTCCTGTATGGTACATTATTATCTCCTTTTGTTCTTATTAAGCTTCTGCTGGCACTACTCTTGAGACAGTGATGAGTAGTTATATAAAATACATTATGAGAAAGATTAATTTCTTCAGCAGGGTGTCTCTTTGGGAACTATGCTGGTGTGCCTGTGTACCATCCCCAAACCCACACCACTCTGACATGCAATCTGTGTTATTTTAAATTTAATCTTTACAGAAGCTTGGGATTAGAGCCTTATCTGTCCCATCACTCCACCTGGAATTCACTGCCTACTCTTGCCTTATCTTTCATTAGCATAACCGGGGAATTGAGTTCACCCAGGTGTGGACAGCGACTGAAAGAGTTCCATGAGGAAGAGAGTTAATCTCCAGCTCTGGAGAGCTTGGCTAAAAGCCAGAGGGAAGTTTTTTGGTTCTGCCGTTTATCTGTCTGTCTCTGCTGTGTGTTTAAGAGTCCAGAGCCCAGAGCCTGCTGTGTGTTTAAGAGTCCAGAGCCCAGAATCTGCTGTGAGTTTAACCCCATCCACTCTGCCCCCTTGTGGTTGGGATGTTGATATCTCAAATTATTGTTGCGTTCACAGCAGTAGTGAGAACAGCAGTTTAGATTCTTATCAGCTTCTTATTTGTAATGCAGGGCAATAAAACAGCAGGCTTCCCCATGCCTGCTAACGGTTTACAACCCTGACTTAGTCACAGACTCAGACAATAAAAAAGATTTTCTAACAATCCTTGATACCATTTCTCGTGTGTGTGTGTATGTGAGTGTGTCAGGATGTGTGTGTGTGTGTTTGTGCATGAGTGTGTTAGGGTGTGTGTGTTTGGGTTTGTGTGTGTGTGTGTTTGTGCATGAGTGTGTTAGGGTGTGTGTGTTTGGGTTTGTGTGTGTGTATGTGAGTTTGTC
>NC_083763.1:187500-212500 GCF_963514075.1 Conger conger
GCAGGGGAACACTAAAGCACTAAGCAGAGAACACTAAAGCACGAAGCAGGGGACACTAAAGCACGAAGCAGGGGAACACTAAAGCACTAAGCAGAGAACACTAAAGCACTAAGCAGGGGAACACTAAAGCACTAAGCAGAGAACACTAAAGCACTAAGCAGCGAACACTAAAGCACTAAGCAGGGGAACACTAAAGCACTAAGCAGAGAACACTAAAGCACTAAGCAGAGAACACTGGAGCACTAAGCAGGGGAACACTAAAGCACTAAGCAGAGAACACTAAAGCACTAAGCAGGGGACACTAAAGCACCAAGCAGCGAACACTAAAGCACCAAGCAGCGAACACTAAAGCACTAAGCAGGGGAACACTAAAGCACTAAGCAGGGGAACACTAAAGCACTAAGCAGGGGAACACTAAAGCACTAAGCAGAGAACACTAAAGCACTAACAGGGGAACACTAAAGCACTAAGCAGAGAACACTAAAGCACTAACAGGGGAACACTAAAGCACTAAGCAGAGAACACTGAAGCACTAAGCAGAGGAACACTAAAGCACTAACAGGGGAACACTAAAGCACTAAGCAGAGAACACTAAAGCACTAAGCAGAGAACAATAAAGCACTAACAGGGGAATACTAAAGCACTAAGCAGAGAACACTAAAGCACTAAGCAGGGGAACACTAAAGCACTAAGCAGGGGAACACTAAAGCACTAACAGGGGAACACTAAAGCACTAAGCAGAGAACACTAAAGCACTAACAGGGGAATACTAAAGCACTAAGCAGAGAACACTAAAGCACTAAGCAGGGGAACACTAAAGCACTAAGCAGGGGAACACTAAAGCACTAACAGGGGAACACTAAAACACTAAACAGAGAACACTGAAGCACTAAGCAGAGGAACACTAAAGCACTAACAGGGGAACACTAAAGCACTAAGCAGAGAACACTAAAGCACTAAGCAGAGAACAATAAAGCACTAACAGGGGAATACTAAAGCACTAAGCAGAGAACACTAAAGCACTAAGCAGGGGAACACTAAAGCACTAAGCAGGGGAACACTAAAGCACTAACAGGGGAACACTAAAGCACTAAGCAGAGAACACTAAAGCACTAACAGGGGAATACTAAAGCACTAAGCAGAGAACACTAAAGCACTAAGCAGGGGAACACTAAAGCACTAAGCAGGGGAACACTAAAGCACTAACAGGGGAACACTAAAACACTAAACAGAGAACACTAAAGCACTGTGGGACAATACAAACTATTCCCTGTGCTCAGTGAACATCACCTATTGCTGCTCTCAATCAGCCACAGCATACGCAGAGACCCTGATAACTGGACTTACTCAGATATTAAATTAAAGGCAATATCCAGAGCGTCTGCCAAAGTAGCTAGGTACTACAGTAGCTAGAATAATAGAGACCTGTTTGATTGGAATCTCTCATAGATTCTCTCGCACAGAAAACACTGAACTGCTCTACTCTGAGCCATTCATTTATGAATGCTTATAAACACATCAAACACAAATATACTCGCAAGAAAGATAAATAGCACTAAACTACACATTGCCCTAAGTCAGATGGCAATGCTAAACCAGACGGCTATGCTAATAGGGATGGCAATGCTAACCTAATTGACTATGCTAATAGGGATGGTGATGCTAACCCAGATGCCTAAACTAACCCCAGACTGCAATGCTATCCCAGATGGCTACAGTAATCCAGACAGCTACACTAAGACAGACAGCTATGCTAACTGAGGCATTCCTGCAACAGATGCCTGGAGCCTGAAGCCCAATTTATACCTCCTTGGCTCACGGCTCACAGGCATGAGCCGTGGCTCACAGACGTCATTTGGAACGTCTCAAATGACGTCTGTGAGCCAAAAAGCCTTGGCTCATACCACCTGAAATTTCTAGCGGCTCACACCGCGTCATTCATGTCTTATAGCTTTGATTGGTTGACTGGCCTGGACGAGCGTTCTGTGTTGCTAGGAGACGAGAAGTTCCGTGTTTTGATCGGAGCCGAGTCAACCGAGTCAATATGAATGGTTTTGAAGAGAGACTGGCGGAGGAGGTGAGGAAGTACCGTAGTCTCTATGACTCCAGCAGTCAGGATTATAAAGATGTGGTAGGAAATATGAATTCATGGGTCGAAATTTCCGAAACACTTGGTGTTGCCCGCACCCCCGAAGGCAATCCAAACGTCAAACGAGTGAAGGATACCTGGAGAAGCCTTCGCAACATGTAGGCTAAAATCTAAATAACGTTAACATTCGTTAACACTATACTAAAGTGTATTATATTAATATTAATTAATTAGTTATTATTATTAGTTAATTATAATCATTAATATTATTATATTATATTATTATTACTATAATAATTTAACGTTAGCTACAGGATGCGTCAGTGAGCCGGTGTATTGAGTATAAATGCCTGTGAGCCGTGAGCCAAGGAGGTATAAATTGGGCTTTAGTCTCCAGCAGCCGTCTCAGGCCGATGGTAAGGGTGTCTGCCAGGCCTGGGCCCCTGAGTGATCCCCGCTGGCAAGGGCTGGGCCCCTGGGCCCCTGAGTGATCCCCGCTGCCCAGGGCTGGGCCCCTGGGCCCCTGAGTGATCCCCCGCTGGCCAGGGCTGGGCCCCTGAGTGATCCCCGCTGGCCAGGGCTGGGCCCCTGAGTGATCCCCGCTGGCCAGGGCTGGGCCCCTGAGTGATCCCCGCTGGCCAGGGCTGGGCCCCTGAGTGATCCCCGCTGGCAAGGGCTGGGCCCCTGGGCCCCTGAGTGATCCCCGCTGCCCAGGGCTGGGCCCCTGGGCCCCTGAGTGATCCCCGCTGCCCAGGGCTGGGCCCCTGAGTGATCCCCGCTGGCAAGGGCTGGGCCCCTGGGCCCCTGAGTGATCCCCCGCTGGCCAGGGCTGGGCCCCTGGGCCCCTGAGTGATCCCCAGCTGGACAGGGCTTGGCCCCTGAGCGTTCCCCCGTGGCGTGTGGAAGGGCCGCGGCTGACATCACTCATCAGAGGCACACGTGCAACATGGCAGCTTTCTGTACCACTATGAAACCCCCCCCCCCCCCAGGAGAAACCCAATCCCCCCCCGGGGGTAACTACCAGCGCAGGCCGGGGGAGGGGGGCTGGGGCTTCATTAATGCCTGATTGAAACATCAGAAGTTTGGACTCTGCTGCGTCAGGGGTAATGTGATCCTCAATAGGCCCCAGAGAAAAACAGACCCTCTCAACCTGCCTCTTTCAGAGACACTACCTACCCCCATACAGAGAGAACTGCCCGTTAACGAGGCAGACGCTACCTACCCCCTAAGAGACAGCACTCTATGAAGGTCCAGCACCACAGTGCAGACAGGCTGTTTACTGACGGCTGAGTCTCCTTCACACTGCAGCTGTTTACTGACGGCTGAGTCTCCTTCACACTGCAGCTGTTTACTGACGGCTGAGTCTCCTTCACACTGCAGCTGTTTACTGACGGCTGAGTCTCCTTCACACTGCAGCTGTTTACTGACGGCTGAGTCTCCTTCACACTGCAGCTGTTTACTGACGGCTGAGTCTCCTTCACACTGCAGCCTGTCCACAACCAGGAGCACAGCTACAAACCACAGCCGTAACCATAACGATGTGAGCCTCCCCCGTTGAACAACAACCTTCTGTAAATAGACATTTTTACAGTTTTTTACAACCGTTTTCACACTTGTCTCAATACCATGTCCACTTTTTCAAAACACTTAACACATTCACCATATCATTAGACTATGTGAACTAAACTGTGGATATTTTTGCATTGCTTTCAT
The DNA here is from genome assembly GCF_963514075.1 of Conger conger. Classification (NCBI taxonomy): domain Eukaryota; kingdom Metazoa; phylum Chordata; class Actinopteri; order Anguilliformes; family Congridae; genus Conger; species Conger conger. The sequence goes on from NC_083763.1 coordinate 191,303, forward strand.
ACTAAAGGCATTCAATCACCACTTCTTCCAAAATTCATGAATACCTCTCTCAGTCAGTGTTCACTACCAGCAAAAGTTTGTACAAATACAGCAAATTTTGCAGACATTTAGATACTCTGTTCAAAACAGTTAACTTTCAGTTCAAAACCCAATAAAATTCTGAACATTGTGGTAGGAAATACGCTGCATTTTGGCAGAAAAATGAAACTATATGCATGAAATATGTAAGACAGATCATTCTGATTTGAGCAGAAAGTTTATTCAGTTTATTCAATTTTTTTTGTTTGCAGCCTTGTTACCATCTATACAAAAGTAATCATACTTGCATTGAAATTTGCATGTATATAGGGTAAATATAGATGTAGTTGTCACTGAAGAGATTTTTCCGCTATTACTGCTGTATATGAACTGTTGAAACACCTGGCTGTCATTTCAGTGAACAACCTACCCAGGTGTTTGTTGTTTGTGCCCCGTTACCACATATACAAAAGGGGCCACCTTTGGATTGGCATTTGCATTCTTTAGCCTTGGTGGGGAAAATGGATGCAGCCAGAGGTAGAGGAAGAAGACGTCGTGGAAGAGCAAGAACAGTTGTGTCTGATGAAATCAGAGCCACAGTCATTGATCATGTGGTAAATCATGGTCTGTCCCTGAGGGAAGCAGGTTGAGGGTTCAACCAAACTTGCCTAGATCCACAGTGGCTTCAATAGTGAGGATTTTCAGACAAACCAACAGGTACTATACAGTATTTACTACTTGGTATGTATTTGTATTGATTGTAATGTATTTTGAGTAATTGATTGTATTCTATTTTTCTATCTGAATTACAGTATATTGCACTGTGAGAACAGATGTCAAAATACTGTAAACCCTCTGAAGAATACTGTTGCTTTTGTAGTTTGTTTCTTCATCATATATTGTTTTACATTACACAGTAAAAATTGTTATTCTGGGTTTCCAATATAGTAAAACATTCATTAATTTACAGTTTACTGTACATTTACCACACTCAGTAATGACATCTATTGTGAGAGGCAAACCAACAGATCAAAAGTTTCTTTAGCTGCTTGGCTTGAAATATTTGTGGATGCAAAAATAGAGGAAAGGGAAACAAATAATATATGTATTTAGCAATGCTCCAAGTTGTTTGTGTTTTGCAGTTCATTGAACATTGAGTGACAAAGTAGTCTTATGGGAGAAAGCATATGCTATAGTTATGGCAGCATGAGTCACTTTTGGGTGAAATATGAAGTGTTTTGGTGGTTGAAGTGCATTTTGCACCAAAGGTTAACTGATGTGCTCAGCACACTGTGTGAAGAGTTTTGAAAAAGAGGACATGGTATTGATACAAGCGTGAAAACAATTGTAAAAAACTGTAATATGCTAGATTTTGATCTGTCAGTGTATCTGTCGTTCTTGCAGCAGTTGATATCGTTCTTCATTGTTAATGTGATTATAGTTGTGGTGTGTATTCCTCCATCCACTTCAGTTGAAAATAACATATTTATAGTTATTTTTATAGCTATAGCTCTTGGTGTGGCCAGCCCCTGAGAGTAAAGCTCAGCTCCCAGTGGAAGGTTCATTAATGCCTTCACGCTGGGGGGATGCACGCTCCCTGAATACAGCTGGGCATGGAATCCTTTCACTGCCCAGCGCTTTTAATGAGAATTCAGTTGTGCCAAATATACTAACAGTCTTCAAAAAATTATTTTAAAAAAATTTAATTTATTTAATTTTCAGTGCTAATAATCAGTGCTAATATTTTGTCTTCACAAATCATGTGTGATATTGTTTCCAAATCTTAAAAAACCCATATAATCAATGATAAATTACTTATTGTCACTAAAAACACTCTTTACTCTTGGATTGTTGGGAAGTTAAAGCACAAACAGAGGGAATCTCTATCAGAGGCCACACAGCCCCTGGATCTCGTCAGTATTACAATCAGTGTTATCATCAGTTTGCCAGTGGGTCTGTACAGCAGCAGGGAGTGAGTGATCAGGAGCTACGTGAGTCGCAGATGTGTTCATTCAGTCACGGCAGGATGGCCTAGTTATTTTCATCAAGTTCGGGAGACGTTCCTGTTTTTTCCCTGACACCATTCACAGACAGCTCGTAGTGATCACAGGATTTATTGAGTGGGGAATCCTAGGATTCGTGTGTTGTTTACCCAAGTAAAATAAAGCTGTCATTTGGTCTGGTCCAATCAGTTTCTCTCTGCTAGTCAGGCATATTCTGATTGGCTGCCCTGTTGCAGCTTAACCTCCAATTGGCTGCCCCGTTACATCTTGACACATCTTCCAATCGGCTGTCCACTCACGGCTGTCCACTCACAGATCCACGTCCAATTAGCTTCCCTGATCCAGCTCAACTTGCTGAGACACCTCCAATCAGCTCAGGCGGTACGGCCATCTCCTCCTGTAGATCTGATCAGCGCGTGTCACTGGGGCTAGGGTTCAGCAGCTCTCCCACAGTCATGACCTGCTCTGACTCCTCTGAGCTGCTCTGACTCTGAGGCATGGTCTCCAGGGACAGCCATCTGCTGCCTGGCTTTGAAGCTGCATCCAGTTATGTGTGTGTGTGTGTGTGTGCATGTGTGTGGTGTAGGGTGGTCTGTAGTGTAGTGGTTAAGGTACATGACTGGGACCCACAAGGTCAATGGTTAGATCCCCGGTGATCCGCACAGCCGTTGGGCCCTTCAGCAAGGCCCTTCACCCTGCATTGCTCCTGGGGAGGATTGTCTCCTGCTTAGTCTAATTAACTGTACTTAACAGGTACAATTGCTTAGGTGCAGCAATATCTCACACACAGATGATTATTTTATTTTGATTGAAATACAGAATTTATGATGGAAATGGCACACTTGCAATCAGAATTTCCACATCCAGTCCTTCATGATTTGGCACATTCAGCCGCTGGAAGGCTGCCACGAGACAGACAGGGTTTGTGTCTCAGTCTCTTATCGGCAGTATCCAGTGTACAGAAAGGTACACTAACAAAGGTCATCACACACCTGACTGGAATCTCCAGCTGGAGGCTCTGGTGTGTATTGGGATGTATTAAGATGGACTGGGATGTACTGGGATGGACTGGGATGGACTAGGGTGTATTGGGATGTACTGGGATGTACTGGGGTGTACTGGGATGTACTGGGATGTACTGGGATGTATTAGAAGACTGGGGGGTTGTTTGGGGGTGGGGGGTCATGCAGGGGGCTAAAGGGGTCCTTCATTACAGACAGCTGTGCTCTCCTTCCACCCCTGACCTGTGACCTCTGACCTCAGCACCTCCCACAGTAGGAATCCGGGGCGACTGGCTACGCTGAAGTCTTATCTCATTTCCTGTTTCTTTATAAATGCCCCGGCCAGGGCAGGACAGTGGAGGGCATTTTCACTGTCAGCCGTTACCCGATAAGTGGTGCTTTATATATCACTTAACATGGATTACTCTAGAACAGGCAAAAGACAGAGGCCCTTTGAGGAGTAATTGTGTAAACAGAGCGAGCCGCTGTAATAAACCCCTGCACCGTTAAGAGCGCAGAGATGAGAGCAGGACACCAGCGAGTCTATAAAACCCATCAGGGGAATTATGTTTGTCCAGCAATACATAACTCAGCTTCATTGGCCCCTTGAGAAAAAATAAAGTGTATGTATATGTATCAAAAGCAAAAGAAAAGCTGTTTCACAGCAAAGGTAGAGTGAGAGAGAGAGAGAGAGAGAGAGAGAGATAGAGGGAGATAGAGAGATAGAGATAGAGCGGGAGAGAGAGGGAGATAGAGGGAGAGAGAGAGAGAGAGGAGCAGTGACCATGTTCACGGCTGGATTTATGAGGAGAAGCAGGAAACAGGAAGCAGGAAACAGGAAGCAGGAAACAGGAAGCAGGAGCCCTGGTGAGCAGCTCTCATAATTATTGTTATATGGGGACTATATTATTGAACTTGAATCTTATTTTATTTGAAAGCGATATGACTGCAGAGACCCAATTAAAGAGGATAATACAGCCCAATAGCCCCCTATTCACCCTGCTCTTACCCCCTCGTGGCCCTGGCCAGCCTGGGGATGACGTGTCATACAGGGCAGAGCGCACAAAGCGCCTCTCTGCTTTACACCTCCATCTTTAACTGGGACACATGCAAGACGCATAACCACGGCACAGCTGTTTTACAGGGAAAAATGGAAGTTCAGAGGCTGCATCCAAACTAATTACCCCTCTTCTAAGCCCCTCCTCTCCAGCCCCAATTACACTATCAGTGTAAGTGATGCTGACTGAAGGGAGATTTGGGCTGGCAGGATGATGGATGTGTGGCTTGACTGAGGACAAGGTGAGATCTAAAATGTCCTCCGCACTGTTTTTATTTCTCTTTGAGCTGAAATGAAGATGAAGAGAGGGATCCTCTCTTTCATCCCCCTCTTCTGTCATGTGTTTTTCCTCAGACAAGCGGCACAAATCTATTAGTTATGCTGGGTCTCAGTGGCAGGGGACAAGCCTCGATCACCGTCGGGACAAGAGGCTGTGAGAGACCAGCCAGTTCCGCTTCACCAGCCTCTCACTCACAGACCAGCACGCCCTGGCTTAGCCTAACAGCTGGAACATCAGCTACTGCTATATCAAACAATTTGATATGCAGATAAAAGTAGTCAAAATGTTTCTTTATGGTTTTTAACTTGGCAAACCTGAATACTGCCGCAGTGCCTTCAGAAACGCTGGGAAACAGCACATGAAGCTCTGAAGCTCTGAAGCTCTGAAGTTCTGAAGTTCTATCTCGTGTCAGTGTGATACTGCAGTGCTAGTCTGGGTTTCGTATTGCACTGTTTCCTTCTGGCACATTCCAGGAAGTCTGCTTTCCAGGGGAGATTTGTTGCAGATGCTAAAGGCAGGAGTGCAGACTAAAGGCAGGAGTGCTGGCTCAGAGGCTTAAGGCAGGAGTGCAGGAGTGTGTGTGTGTGTGTGTGTGTGTGTGTGTACATGCGTGTGTGTGTGTGTGTGCGTGCATGTGTGTGTGTGTGTGGGTACATGCCCAGTGAAACCACTGCTCACTAGTCACTTCTGAGGCATCGTTGTTGTAACTACATGCTGGGTCCTCCCTTATGTGGAAAATATCCCAGAATTCATCTCTGCCCCTTTCTCTTGCTTTTCTCTTTCTGAGCATCTGAGCATCTGAGCAGATGTGTTTCCATAAAACTGACAGCTGCTAATCTTGCCACACAGTTTCAGCTCCTGAGAAACCCTTTGATTTGTGTTCTGTGACCTGGCATTATCACTGAAGGTGCTGTCTCGCATTGTCAGCCGCTGAAAACACTGTTTCAACCCACAGACGTTCACTAGACCAAATAAATGAGGAGAGATGTGTAAGTGAGTCAGAAAGGCTGGAATAGAGGCTTGGCTGCTGCTGAAATGGTGGCTAAATGGAGCTGGCACCACTGATTACTGCGCTATTAGGCAGGCCACTGGAGACGCACACACACACGCACATGCACACACACGTTTTCAGCTCTGCAGAACAATCTGCTTAGGATCTCCATTCTTCTCTCAGCTTGAATGTGTTACAGGTCTTTTGGCATTTCTGATGTAGCTAAAATGGCTGCCAGGAATGATTCCGATCTGGCGGTGGGTGGGGCTGCAGGCGCCATGGCGACCCGGCGGTACTGGAAGGCTAATCTTCCGGCGCTCTGCTTCACCACGGTCCCGGGGTTCTGTGGAAAGACGTATTTTCTTAACCTCCATTTGCTCCAGTCTCTTTAAACATTTCCTAATGCGTTTTCCAGTTTTGGGTTCTGTCTGTCTGTCTTCCTCAGGCTCTTGTTCTTGTGTACGCTGCGGAGGTGTTGAGTAAGAAAATGGCTGACGGCTGCATTCACTCGGGCAGAGGCCACATTAAGCTGGAATCTCTCAGCAGGCCTCTGAGCTCACTGACATGTGCCTGCCACCTAGGGTCACCCCACTCTTCACCTCTGACCTCTGACCTCTCCCCTGAGCTCCATCACACGCTCAGCTGTCTGACACCCAGGCTGAACCTAAAGAGCATGGTGAAGAGAGGAAATCCTGGTGATGAGAGGAACATGGTGGTGATGAGGAACATGGTGATGATGAGGAACATGGTGGTGAGAGGAACATGGTGGTGAGAGGAACATGGTGATGATGAGACGAAAAAGGTGATGATGAGGAACATGGTGATGATGAGAGGAACATGGTGATGATGAGGAACATGGTGGTGAGAGGAACATGGTGGTGATGAGAGGAACATGGTGATGATGAGGAACATGGTGGTGAGAGGAACATGGTGCTGATGAGAAGAACATGGTGATAAGAGGAACATGGTGGTGATGAGAGGAACATGGTGATGATGAGGAACATGGTGATGATGAGGAACATGGTGGTGATGAGGAACATGGTGATGATGAGGAACATGGTGGTGAGAGGAACATGGTGATGATGAGGAACATGGTGATGATGAGGAACATGGTGGTGAGAGGAACATGGTGGTGAGAGGAACATGGTGGTGATGAGGAACATGGTGGTGATGAGGAACATGGTGGTGAGAGGAACATGGTGGTGAGGAACATGGTGGTGAGAGGAACATGGTGGTGAGAGGAACATGGTGATGATGAGGAACATGGTGATGAGAGGAACATGGTGATGATGAGGAACATGGTGGTGATGAGGAACATGGTGGTGATGAGGAACATGGTGGTGATGAGAGGAACATGGTGATGAGAGGAACATGGTGATGATGAGGAACATGGTGATGAGAGGTTCTGCGTTGTTCAGTGGAAGGGAAGAGTGTGCAGACTCCAGCTTTGGAGAGAATATAGGAAAGCTGTTACTGAGTATTACAGTTTTTTACAATCGTTTTCACACTTGTCTCAATACCATGTCCACTTTTTCAAAACACTTAACACATTCACCATGTCAATAGACTATGTGAACTAAACTGTGGATATTTTTGCATTGCTTTGATACTAAAGGCATTCAATCAGCACTTCTTCCAAAATTCATGAATACCTCTCTCAGTCAATGTTCACTACCAGCAAAAGTCTATACAAAAACTGTTAATTTTGCAGACATTTAGATACTCTGTTCAAAACAGTTAACCTTTAGTTCAAAACCGAACAAAATTCTGATCACTGTTGATGGAAATATGTTGTATTTTGACAGACAAATTAAACTATATGCTTGAAATACATAAAACAGATTATTCAGTTTATTCAGTTTATTCATTTTATTTTTTGTTTGCAGCCTTGTTACCATCTATACAAAAGTCATACTTGCATTGAAATGTGCATGTATATAGGGAAAATATAGATGTAGTTGTCACTGAAGAGATTTCTCCACTATTACTGCTGTATGTATTGCTGAAACACCTGACTGTCATTTCAGCGAACATCTTACCCAGGTCTTTTTTGTTTGTGCCCCGTTACCACATATACAAAAGGGGCCATTTTTGGATTGGCACTTGCATTCTTTAGCCTTGGTGGGGAAAATGGATGCAGCCAGAGGTAGAGGAAGAAGACGTTGTGGAAGACAGTTGTGTCTGATGAAATCAGAGCCACAGTCATTGATCATGTGGTAAATCATGGTCTGTCCCTAAGGGAAGCAGGTTTGAGGGTTCAACCAAACTTGCCTAGATCCACAGTGGCTTCAATAGTGAGGATTTTCAGGCAAACCAACAGGTACTATATACAGTATTTACAGCATTCTGACTGAAGGATTTCAATTGATGTGTATATTACAGCAGTACTGTGATTTGAAGTTTCCAGAAAAGGCAGCTGTATCAGTGCACATTTGTCTTTGACTCACTACAGGACCCAGTGGTTACCTCACACAGTCACACAGGGGGAAGGGGAAGAATGTTTACGCCTCAACAGGAGGATACAATAGTTGGGATGGGCATTGTCAACAACAGCATCAGGCTAAGAGAAATACGCAACAACATAATCCCAGACATATTTCCAAACATTGACAGTGTAAGCACTACAAACAATGTTACAGAAACATCAGATCAGGATGAAACAGTTGTACACTGTCCCCTTTGACAGGAACTCTGAGGGCGTCAAGGAACTCAGGCACCAATATGAAGTTTATGAAGGTATATGTGAAGGTTTATAACCACCACCCACATGAACAGATATCACTTCTAGATGCAATGGCTGCTGGGTGTATGGACATAACAGTGGAACACATCCAGGGCTGGAAAAGGCACGCAAAGAGATCTTTTCCTCGGTGTATGGCAAGAGATAACATTTGGTGCGATGTTGATGAAAATCTATGGCCAAATGCAGAGGACAGGATGGATGGGCCAGGCCAACAGTAGACTTCTGATACTGATAGGCAGACAATATATGTGGGAATTACTGTATAGTGAAAATATTGCTACTTGGTATGTATTTGTATTGACTGTAATGTATTTTGAGTAATTGATTGTATTCTATTTTTCTTTTCTGAACTACAGTATATTGCACTGTGAGCAAATGGCAAAATACTGTAAACCCCCTGAAGAATACTGTTGCTTTTGTGATTTGTTTCTTTATCATATATTGTTTTATAATACACAGTAAAAATTGTTATTCTGGGTTTCCGATACAGTAAAACATTCATTAATTTACAGTTTACTGGAAATTTACCACACTCAGTCATGAGAAGCAAACCAACTTTTGGGAGAGGCAAACCAACAGTTTCTTTAAAAGTTTAAAAATCAAAAGTTTCTTTAGCTACTTGGCTTGAAATATTTGTGGATGCAAAAATAGAGGAAAGGGAAACGCATAATATATGTATTTAGCAATGCTCCAACTTGTTTGTGTTTTGTAGTTCATTGTACATTGAGTGACAAAGTAGTCTTATGGGAGAAAGCATATGCTATAGTTAACGCAGCATGAGTCACTTTTGGGTGAAATATGAAGTGTTTTGGTGGTTGAAGTGCATTTTGCACCAAAGGTTAACTGATGTGCTCAGGTGCGTGTTTCAAAGGCACACTGTGTGAAGCGTTTTGAAAAAGAGGACATGGTATTGAGACAAGTGTGAAAACGATTGTAAAAAACTGTAATCAGACAGGGATGTCCTGCCTTCTCTTATAAGAGCCATGTGGGTGATACTTGCTGTTGTTCCTTTAGCTGTGTTTCCCAGCTGGGATTCTCAGTTAAATAAAACAGGCCACAATCATATATTTTCTTTTTGTTTTTGTTCCACACAACACGGCCATTGTCTCACGCTCTGATACATGAAACAGAGAACATCATGGAAGAGTCAAGCAAACAAACAAGCGAAAAACAATCCTGATAATCTGCTAAGGGTTAGGGTTAGGGGCCACATCACTTAAGAACAGGGCAAACCCTCCAAGAAGACTTTAAAAAGTGATGGTGTCACATATTTAATCTTATTTAAATATATTTAGAGAACTTGATTTTGTGACATTTTTTATACATTGCCACTTTTAAAATAAATATTTTAGAGAGAAATTTTAAAGTATGCTTTGCCGAGATCACTGCATTTGTGGTGTTGAGCTACAATACGTACCGAGGAATGGTCATAACTGATCCGTGTCCATGATGACAGAAATACATTAAATAAGGGCAAAGTGCGGGAAGCATCTAGAACATTCTCGTGAGGGGAAACGGGGCAGAATGGGGCGTAGAAGCCCTCATGCCTCACAGCATAATTAATGATTACTCTACTATTCTCATCCCTAATGTCATATCATATATAAGCATACATCTTCAGCCACTGTTTACTTTAAAAAAGAACATCCTCTGACTTAGTAACACCAAGATCATCAATCATTTACAGGAGTGTGCACAGTAATTATCTCCATATTCTTTGTGACTCTTGATGCATGACACAATAAGGAAAAACTCCAGCAGCTTGTGTTTTAATGGCAGATGAGATACCCTGTATTGTCTTTTTCTGCTCAAAGTTCAGTCCGACAGCCTTTATCTGGCAGGACATATTTTGCCAGAGATAGTATGCAGCACATGCTGTGAAGGTTAGCGCAGCGCCGATAACCTGAGTGAAATGAGACCGTGAAGGTTAGCGCAGCGCAGCGCCGATAACCTGAGATCAGGAAGGAAGGGCAGGATTCCTGCTGTCTGGACAAGCAGCCCGGTGCGGTCCCAGCCCCGGGGGCGGCCATGTTCTTTTACTGGCCTCTCTCATTTCAGTATGATGAACTCAGCCCTGCGTTTTACTGGTCTCTCTCATTTCAGTATGATGAACTCAGCCCTGCGTTTTACTGGTCTCTCTCATTTCAGTATGATGAACTCAGCCCTGCGTTTTACTGGTCTCTCTCATTTCAGTATGATGAACTCAGCCCTGCGTTTTACTGGTCTCTCTCATTTCAGTATGATGAACTCAGCCCTGCGTTTTACTGGTCTCTCTCATTTCAGTATGATGAAGTGAGTGAGTGAGTGAGTGTGTGAGTGAGTGAGTGAGTGAGTGAGTGAGTGCGAGTATGTGTGTGAGTGAGTGAGTGAGTGAGTGTGTGAGTGAGTGAGTGAGTGAGTGAGTGAGTGCGAGTATGTGTGTGAGTGAGTGAGTGAGTGAGTGAGTGAGTGCGAGTATGTGTGTGAGTGAGTGAGTGTGTGAGTATGTGTGTGAGTGAGTGAGTGTGTGTGAGTGAGTGTGTGAGTGTGAGAGTGTGTGAGTGAGTGAGTGTGAGTGTGTGTGAGTGAGTGTGTGAGTGTGTGAGTGAGTGAGTGACAGTGAGTGAGTGAGTGTGTGAGTGTGTGAGTGTGTGTGTGTGTGTGTGTGTGTGAGTGTGTGTGTGAGTGAGTGAGTGAGTGAGTGAGTGAGTGAGTGTGAGTGAGTGAGTGTGTGAGTGTGTGAGTGTGTGTGTGTGTGTGAGTGTGTGTGTGAGTGAGTGAGTGAGTGAGTGAGTGTGTGACAGTGAGTGAGTGAGAGAGTGAGTGAGAGCGTGAGTGAGTGAGTGTGAGTGAGTGAGTGTGTGAGTGAGTGAGTGTGTGAGTGTGTGAGTGAGTGTGAGAGTGTGTGAGTGAGTGAGTGAGTGAGTGTGTGAGTGAGTGAGTGTGAGAGTGTGTGAGAGAGTGTGTGAGTGAGTGAGTGTGAGTGAGTGAGTGTGTGAGTGAGTGAGTGAGTGTGTGAGTGTGTGAGTGAGTGAGTGTGAGAGTGTGTGAGAGAGTGAGTGAGTGAGTGAGTGTGTGAGTGAGTGAGTGTGAGAGTGTGTGAGAGAGTGTGTGAGTGAGTGAGTGTGAGTGAGTGAGTGTGTGAGTGAGAGAGTGAGTGTGTGAGTGTGTGAGTGAGTGAGTGTGAGAGTGTGTGAGAGAGTGAGTGAGTGAGTGAGTGAGTGTGTGAGAGCGTGAGTGAGTGAGTGAGTGTGTGAGTGTGTGAGTGAGTGAGGGTGAGTGAGTGAGAGTGTGAGTGAGTGAGTGTGTGAGTGTGTGAGTGAGTGAGAGCGTGAGTGAAAAGCAGATTACACCCTGATTACACCCTGCTGAAAATAAGAGCATAGGAGCTAATGAGTCTAGCAGAGATGTGCTCCATCTACTGCATTACAGTTTTTTTACAACCGTTTTCACACTTGTCTCAATACCATGTCCACTTTTTCAAAACACTTAACACATTCACCATATCATTAGACTATGTGAACTAAACTGTGGATATTTTTTCATTGCTTTCATACTAAAGGCATTCAATCACCACTTCTTCCAAAATTCATGAATACCTCTCTCAGTCAGTGTTCACTACCAGCAAAAGTGAAATCAGAGCCACAGTCATTGGTAAATCATGGTCTGTCCCTGAGGGAAGCAGGTTGAGGGTTCAACCAAACTTGCCTAGATCCACAGTGGCTTCAATAGTGAGGATTTTCAGGCAAACCAACAGGTACTATACAGTATTCACAGTATTCTGACTGAAGGAGTTCAATTGATGTGTATATTACAGCAGTACTGTGATTTGAGAAGTCTCCAGAAAAACAAATGTATCAGTGCACATTTGTCTTTTACTCACTACAGGACCCAGTGGTTACCTCACACAGTCACACAGGGGGAAGGGGAAGAATGTTTACGCCTCAACAGGAGGATACAATAGTTGGGATGGTCATAGTCAACAACAGCATCAGGCTAAGAGAAATATGCAACAACATAATCGCAGACAACAACATATTTCCAAACATTGACAGTGTAAGCACTACAACCATTTCAAGAGTGTTACAGAAACATCAGATCAGGATGAAACAGTTGTACACTGTCCCCTTTGACAGGAACTCTGAGGGTGTCAAGGAAGTCAGGTACCAATATGAAGTTTATGAAGGGCGGCCTGTAGCGTAGTGGTTAAGGTAAAGGACTGGGACACGCAAGGTGGTTCTAATCCCGGTGTAGTCACAATAAGATCTGCACAGCCGTTGGGCCCTTGGGCAAGGCCCTTAACCCTGCATTGCTCCAGGGGAGGATTGTCTCCTGCTTAGTCTAATCAACTGTACGTCGCTCTGGATAAGAGCGTCTGCCAAATTACTTTTGGGTGAAATATTAAGTGTTTTGGTGGTTGAAGTGCATTTTGCACCAAAGGTTAACTGATGTGCTCAGGTGCGTGTTTCAAAAGCACACTGTGTGAAGAGTTCTGAAAAAGAGGACATGGTATTGAGACAAGTGTGGAAACGATTGTAAAAAACTGTAAATGCCTCTGAGTCTGAAGTCGGGATGAGCTGCTGAACCAGAACCCTTCTTCAGGGATGAGCTGCTGAACCAGAATCCTTCTTCTTCAGGGATGAGCTGCTGAACCAGAACCCTTCTTCTTCAGGGATGAACTGCTGAACCAGAACCCTTCTTCTTCAGGGATAAGCTGCTGAACCAGAACCCTTCTTCTTCAGGGATGAGCTGCTGAACCAGAACCCTTCTTCTTCAGGGATGAGCTGCTGAAACAGAACCCTTCTTCTTCAGGGATGAACTGCTGAACCAGAACCCTTCTTCTTCAGGGATGAACTGCTGAACCAGAAGCTTTCTTCAGGGATGAGCTGCTGAACCAGAACCCTTCTTCAGGGATGAACTGCTGAACCAGAACCCTTCTTCTTCAGGGATAAGCTGCTGAACCAGAACCTTTCTTCTTCAGGGATAAGCTCATGGTTTCAGCAGCATTACAGACACACGTACAGTAGCGTCAGCCTTTCTGATGTTGTCAGAGGAAGGAAAAATAATGTAAATGGTTGGCATTTATATAGTGCCTTTATCCAAAGCACTGTACAATTGATGCTTCTCATTCACCCATTCATACACACACTCACACACCAACGGCGGTTGGCAGCCATGCAAGGCACCAACCAGCTCGTCAGGTGTCTTGCTCAGGGACACTTCGACACAGCCCGGGCGGGGGATCGAACCATGTCGCCCCAACATGTACTCTTGTTCTCATCAAAAACGCTGCAATTCTTTCCTTTTTTTCAGTTTGAGAAGGACAGGAGAGCAGGGGGATGCTCATGACTGTGTCCTGAGTGGGGTGGTGTATAATCTCTGCTTCTCATCTGCTTCCAGGCACAGCACGTTTATTGAAATTGGAGGTAATTATGGAGACGCTAGCGATTAGAATGTATTCAGGTTATGTAACCTGATAAAACGATACTCATCAGGACTTTTCCTACACAATGAAAGGCCATTCTTATAGCTCTTATAGGAAGGTGCGCTTCACCAGTAGAATGTTATTACAGAGTTACAGTCTGCAGGCCAGCCGCAGTGCACACCTGGGAGCTGGTCTGTTTCCACCGCCCACACGGATAAACAGTGAGGCAAACTAAATATGATTCTCTCAGATTATTCATATGACTTAAGGAGCAGCACTGTGTGAAAATAGTTTGGTCACTGATGGTATTTTCTCCTCTTATAGTCTGTTCTAGACCTGTACTAACCATAGATTGAATAATAAAATAAAATAATAAAAACACTTTTATTTCTTTTATATAACCTATTAAACCAGGAATACCCCATTGAGATTGGATGGATGCATTTACAGTTTTTTACAATCGTTTTCACACTTGTCTCAATACCATGTCCTCTTTTTCAAAACTCTTCACACAGTGTGCTTTTGAAACACACACCTGAGGACATCAGTTAACCTTTGGTGCAAAATGCACTTCAACCACCAAAACACTTAATATTTCACCCAAAAGTGACTCATGCTGCCATAACTATAGCATATGCTTTCTCCCATAAGACTACTTTGTCACTCAATGTTCAATGAATTACAAAACACAAACAACTTGGAGCATTGCTAAATACATATATTATTTGTTTCCCTTTCCTCTATTTTTGCATCCACAAATATTTCAAGCCAAGTAGCTAAAGAAACTTTTGATCTGTTGGTTTGCCTCTCACAATAGATGTCATGACTGAGTGTGGTAAATTTACAAAACTAAATGAACTGTAAATGAATGAATGTTTTACTATATTGGAAGCCCAGAATAACAATTTTTACTGTGTAATGTAAAACAATATATGATAAAGAAACAAATCACAAAAGCAACAGTATTCTTCAGAGGGTTTAAAGTATTTTGACATTTGTTCTCACAGTGCAATATACTGTAATTCAGAAAAGAAAAATACAATACAATCAATTATTCAAAATACATTGCAATCAATAACAAATACAATATGCAATATTTTCACTATATACAGTAATTTGCACATATATTGTCTGCCTATCAGTATCAGAAGTCTACTGTTGGCCTGGCCCATCCATCCTGTCCTCTGCATTTGGCCATAGATTTTCATCAACATCACTCCGAATGTTATCTCTTGCTATACACTGTGGAAAACATCTCTTTGCGTGCCTTATCCAGCCCTGGATGTGTTCCACTGTTATGTCCATACACCCAGCAGCCATTGCATCTAGAAGTGACATCTATTCATGTGGATGGTGGTCCTAAACCTTCACATATACCTTCATAAACTTCATATTGGTACCTGACTTCCTTGACACCCTCAGAGTTCCTGTCAAAGGGGACAGTGTACAACTGTTTCATCCTGATCTGATGTTTCTGTAACACTCTTGAAATGGTTGTAGTGCTTACACTGTCAATGTTTGGAAATATGTTGTTGTCTGCGATTATGTTGTTGCATATTTCTCTTAGCCTGATGCTGTTGTTGACTATGACCATCCCAACTATTGTATCCTCCTGTTGAGGCGTAAACATTCTTCCCCTTCCCCCTGTGTGACTGTGTGAGGTAACCACTGGGTCCTGTAGTGAGTAAAAGACAAATGTGCACTGATACATTTGTTTTTCTGGAGACTTCTCAAATCACAGTACTGCTGTAATATACACATCAATTGAACTCCTTCAGTCAGAATACTGTGAATACTGTATAGTACCTGTTGGTTTGCCTGAAAATCCTCACTATTGAAGCCACTGTGGATCTAGGCAAGTTTGGTTGAACCCTCAACCTGCTTCCCTCAGGGACAGACCATGATTTACCACATGATCAATGACTGTGGCTCTGATTTCATCAGACACAACTGTTCTTGCTCTTCCACGACGTCTTCTTCCTCTACCTCTGGCTGCATCCATTTTCCCCACCAAGGCTAAAGAATGCAAATGCCAATCCAAAGGTGGCCCCTTTTGTATATGTGGTAACGGGGCACAAACAACAAACACCTGGGTAGGTTGTTCACTGAAATGACAGCCAGGTGTTTCAACAGTTCATATACAGTAGTAATAGTGGAAAAATCTCTTCAGTGACAACTACATATATTTACCCTATATACATGCACATTTCAATGCAAGTATTGGTTTTGAACTGAAAGTTAACTGTTTTGAACAGAGTATCTAAATGTCTGCAAAATTTGCTGTATTTGTACAAACTTTTGCTGGTAGTGAACACTGACTGAGAGAGGTATTCATGAATTTTGGAAGAAGTGGTGATTGAATGCCTTTAGTATCAAAGCAATGCAAAAATATCCACAGTTTAGTTCACATAGTCTATTGACATGGTGAATGTGTTAAGTGTTTTGAAAAAGTGGACATGGTATTGAGACAAGTGTGAAAACGATTGTAAAAAACTGTAACAGTGTAAATGTGCTGTGTGGCACATGTGTGACCCGCCCCCCCCCAACCACCCCTACCCCCACCCCCCTGCCCTGATGATGGAAAGAGGGAGGATGATGCATGGAGATTCAGGACCTCTGATAGACCATCAGATCAGTGGGTAAGTCTATTTGATGCAACGCTGTAATCAATCCCGTCCCACGAGCCTGCTACCTCTCCCTCTCTGCCATTAACCGGCTGTTCTAGGAAGGAGTTCAGTTCAGTGGGATAAAAAACACACCAGTGTTCTTCCATGTCTCACATGGAAACTCTCTGCAGATATCTGACTGCCTGCTGTTCTGGTTCAGTTTCACTGGACATCTTTGGCTGATTAGTGTGTCTTTGGGATGAGCTCGGGTTCGAATGGAGCATGTCAGGATTATTCTCTAAAGTCCAGCCAGCGGTGGTGAGCTAAATGGTAGAGTGAGAGAGATACTCAATCTGTGGGCCACATGCGCAATATGCACCGAGTCAGAGCTAGAGCAGAACATTACTGAACATTACTGAACATTACTACAGCAACACTGGAGGCAGCTACAGCTGAACA
The DNA here is from genome assembly GCF_963514075.1 of Conger conger. Lineage (NCBI taxonomy): Eukaryota > Metazoa > Chordata > Actinopteri > Anguilliformes > Congridae > Conger > Conger conger. Next base: position 207,865 of record NC_083763.1, read on the forward strand.
TTACTGAACATTATAATATGTGTCTGCTACAGTATGTGCCTGTTACATTATGTGTCTGTTACAGTATATACAGCAAGTAGCTGTTACAGTATATACAGTATGTGTCTGTTACAGTATATACAGTATGTGTCTGTTACAGTATATACAGTATGTGTCTGTTACAGTATACACAGTATGTGACTGTTACAGTATACACAGTATGTGTCTGTTACAGTATATACAGTATGTGTCTGTTGCAGTATAGACAGTATGTGTCTGTTACAGTATACACAGTATGTGACTGTTACAATATACACAGTATGTGTCTGTTACAGTATATACAGTATGTGTCTGTTACAGTATATACAGTATGTGTCTGTTGCAGTATAGACAGTATGTGTCTGTTACAGTATATAAAGTATGTGGCTGATACAGTATGGGCCTGCTACAGTATATACAGTATGTGTCTGTTGCAGTATATACAGTATGGGTCTGTTACAGTATATAAAGTAGGTGGCTGTTACAGTATACACAGTATGTGTCTGTTACAGTATATACAGTATGTGTCTTACAGTATATACAGTATATGTCTGTTACAGTATATACCGTACATGGCTGTTACAATATACACAGTATGTGACTGTTACAGTATATACAGTATGTGTATGTTACAGTATGTGTCTGTTACAGTATGGGCCTGCTACAGTATATACAGTATGAGGCTGCTCCAGTGAGTGCAACTGATCAACAACTTCTGACACAAACTCATTTACCTAGAAAGGAACCCAGTCAGAGATGGGAGTTAATAAGTGTGTCATGTTTGCGGAGGTTTCAGACAGTCTGGCGGTCATCGAGGGAGCCCCTGTGCACAGCTGACCTTTCCTGAATGTCCCTCGCAGTGCTGCTGTCAGTCTGCCCTGGGAAGGCTGTGGTTAGCGTAATGACATTCTCAGACTACGGCCCACTGGCTGGGCTGGACCCTCTGTGGCTGCTGATTAAGTATTTTTGGTATTCTGCTGGCCATAACTAAATCCAATTTGCACACAGTAATAAGAAAGTATATTTAATTGCTTTATTAGCGTGTGCTTTAATTAAAGTGCCATTAGACGGGGGGGACAAAGGGCAGATTTAAAGGGAACAATAACTGGGTCCCTCGGGGTGCCCTACACCAGGACCCTCACAGGGCTCCAGGGAAATACTCAGGTAAGTGTGAGGACAGGTAAGTAAAGCTGCAGCCACATTCTCCAAAGTGTACATCTGTTAACTGTGGTGGCTCCAGGGTTAAAAAAAAAAGTAATACAAGTCACAAAATTAGTTTAGAAGGCTTTACAATCCCCTGTAGAGAGGCTTATATCTGCTGTCAGATATAAATGGCCTTCACTGATGATTCACACATGTACAGTGCACAGATGGAGTTCTAACACACTGTTGGGCTGAGAGTTGTCATGATTGATGCAGCTAGGCATACAAACCACACAATTGAATGTGAACGACTTTCAAATAATCACCTGCCATCTCAAAATTAACAGAGCTGCTCTGTTTCCTGTTTGCGGATGACATACATGTTATGTGAATCACCGTACCGGACTGCAATAATGACACCACTGAAAATCTGAGCCAAACCAAGAGGAATTCCACTTTGAATGTGGAGATGTACAGATACCAGGAGCATTTGCATTAAGCTGCAAGTCATGCACTGATCTACTACACCAACCCGCTGAATGCCAGCCTCAAGGGGGAGAGGAACAGAGCCAGGGTGGGGGGTGAGATATCAGCCTCACTGTACGACATCATCTCACGGTATGCTATCCGCCTTACTGTAACACTGTATGATATCAGCCTCACTGTGACACTGTAGGATATCAGTCTCACTGTAACACTGTATGATATCAGCCTCACTGTGACACTGTAGGATATCAGTCTCACTGTAACACTGTAGGATATCAGCCTCACTGTAACACTGTATGATATCAGCCTCACTGTAACACTGTATGATATCAGTCTCACTGTAACACTGTATGATATCAGTCTCACTGTAACACTGTATGATATCAGCCTCACTGTAACACTGTATGATATCAGCCTCACTGTAACACTGTAGGATATCAGCCTCACTGTAACACTGTATGATATCAGCCTCACTGTAACACTGTAGGATATCAGCCTCACTGTAACACTGTAGGATATCAGCCTCACTGTAACACTGTATGATATCAGCCTCACTGTAACACTGTAGGATATCAGCCTCACTGTAACACTGTAGGATATCAGTCTCACTGTAACACTGTATGATATCAGCCTCACTGTAACACTGTAGGATATCAATCGCACTGTAAGAATGCAGCCTCACTGTAGCGTTACTGTAACACTGCATGATATCAGCCTCACTGTAACACTGTATGATATCAGCCTCACTGTAACACTGTATGATATCAGTCTCACTGTAACACTGTATGATATCAGTCTCACTGTAACACTGTATGATATCAGTCACACTGTAAGAATGCAGCCTCACTGTAGCATTACTGTAACACTGTAGGATATCAGCTTCACTGTAACACTGTATGATATCAGTCGCACTGTAAGAATGCAGGCTCACTGTAACACTGTATGATATCAGCCTCACTGTAACACTGTATGATATCAGCCTCACTGTAACACTGTATGATATCAGCACAGGAGCGGTCGCGGTCTCACTGGCCTCACCAGGCATCTCCAGGCCGAATGCTGCCACCACTTCCCCATCACAGAGAGATACATCACTGTAACACACCACCACATGGGGGCACCAAGGAGAGAGAGGGAGGACAGGAGAACGAAAGAGGGAGAATGAGAGAATAAGGGAGGAGTCTGGAGAGGGAAGGAGGTAGAGAAGAGAGCAAACAGACCCTTGCAGTGCCTTTTGGGGAATGTACAGTATGACCCTGACAGGGCTATTCCACCGACCACCAGTGAGATACATGTCACATGACCACTCATCAAGTTTAATTGCCAGAAGTGGCAGAATGCTCAAAGCAGGAAGTTAGGCTTCATGAAATTGGATTAATTTCAAAGGATCTGCAATAACTCACATTTGGCGAATCGAGAGAGAAGATTTGGGGTTTGGGCAAACGCCATGGGAACCAGGGATGGCTTCCTCTCATGTGAAAGGAAACACAAGACTGAGCTGTCTGAGATAACAAAGGGTCATCTCTAATCCTTTCCAAAAACATCAGATTCACAAGTCAAACACTTCCCAACTGGGAAACTTCCCTGGAGACCAAGCAAGAGAGAGATTACCCAGACTCATACCCTCAGAATCCTCATCATACCAGTGTAGAGGGTTCATGGTGGTGAAGCTCTCTGTGGGAAGCTGCAGTGCAGGACAGTGAAATATTGTCCAATGCCAGACAGGGTCATCACGACCGTGTCTCAATACAAAACGAGTGCAAACTAATGACTTATTTTAATGGTGAATGGAAGATAAAGCAGACAGAAATATCAGGCCTTTCTTCTGCAGGGCCATAATCATCTATCCCACAGCCCTGCTGCTGCAGAGGGAGGGTTTTAACACTGTTGAAGGTTTGTGGAAGGAATCTGAAAAAATATGTGCTTTTACCTTTGGGGATGGTGGCCTTATTTCTGCTCTGACCACTGTTGGGGGGGCAGGTTACCCGAGGCCAGGTACCAGGCACAGGACCTCCTTGCTGTGTGAAACCCTTTTCAGAAAATGCTCATCATTTCCCTGACAGTGCAAAATATCTCCTTAATCAATCCGTCACAAAACCAGCCCAGCGCACACCGCTGTCAGACTGCAGGACTGCAGGCAGAGCATCTGTGAGCCTCTCCCCTCGGCCCCTCTCTTCAGGAGAGATTTAATGAGGAAAAAATTGGAAAACATAATTCAGTGGTAAGAATATCTGTGTGGTCAGAAACGGGTCCTTTTGCAAATGAAGACGGCCTGTGCCATATTATACGGTCTGGTGCTGGGGGTGTGGGAGGGGTGGGTATCGGGGTATGTGTGGGGCAGGAGGGGGTATCAGGGTATGTGTGGGGCAGGAGGGGGTATCGGGGTATATGTGGGGCAGGAGGGGGTATCGGGGTATGTGTGGGGCAGGAGGGGGTATCGGGGTATGTGTGGGGCAGGAGGGGGTATCGGGGTATGTGTGGGGCAGGAGGGGGTATCGGGGTATGTGTGGGGCAGGAGGGGGTATCGGGGTATGTGTGGGGCAGGAGGGGGTATCGGGGTATGTGTGGGGCAGGAGGGGGTATGTGTGGGGCAGGGGTAAACAGAGACGCCCACGGGCCCAAAGGGGTTTCACACGCAGCCCCAGCCAGACAACGTCTCCATTTAGCAGCAAAAACAGCTGCATCTCTCACCCCCAGCTGCTTCCAAATGATCCCTTTCAGTACCTATCCCCCCGACGTCACCCCCCCCCCCCCCCCGTCAACCGGCCTCGCCCCCCCCCCCTCCCCCAGCCAATGGGACCACCCCCCTAACAGCTGCTTATTGTCCTCAGTACACAGCAGGAGAGAGTCTTGCACAAACAAGACCCGCAGATTTAATAAAGACAAATGATCAGTTTCATCCTCCCCACACAGAATATTTAAAAAGCATTTTATTAAGGAGAGCTGGATTATGGAATGGCTCCCACATACCAAAGCTATGATGTGTCAT
>NC_083763.1:217500-227500 GCF_963514075.1 Conger conger
AGCAGCAGTTATAAATCACATGTTTGTGGTGTGTGTGTGTGTGGTGTGGCACCGTGCTGTATGTGGTTAATCTGCTCAGGATGGGAAGAGGCTGGGATTTCAGGAGGAATTTCAGACTGACCTTGCTTTGATGTGCATGGCAGCACGTCTCTTTCTGTCTAGTTTTCCAGCGTTTATCCACCGATCGAGCCTCTGAAAGGCCACGGTAGACATTTTTTTCTGATTTTCAGCTTTTTAATATAAAGACCGTCAATATTTCCATCAATGGCAAACTCAAAGATACTCAGCACTCAGATATTCCTGTTTTTTTTCAACTGAATGAAAGTACCAGGCATCATAGATCTGTTCTGTGTTCACTATGAACCCAACACAGTGTGCTAAGTAGCTGTGTTCACTATGAACCCAACACAGTGTGCTAAGTAACTGTGTTCACTATGAACCCAACACAGTGTGCTAAGTAGCTGTGTTCATTATGAACCCAACACAGTGTGCTAAGTAGCCGTGTTCATTATGAACCCAACACAGTGTGCCAAGTAGATGTGTTCATTATGAACCCAACACAGTGTGCTAAGTAGCAGAGGAATACCTTACTTCCAGCTCGGCTAAAGCAGTAAATGCACTTCCTAGGGATGTGAAATTAAATTATTAAATTAGGGACTCCTCATTTTCCGTCTCCTGTGACTGAAACCCACATCCATTCTGCAGAGCTGATGAAGCAGCAGATGAAGCAGAGCCGATGAAGCAGCACATGAAGCAGAGCTGATGAAGCAGCAGATACAGCAGAGGGTTTCATAAGGGCTTGCGGTAGGAAGCACAGCTGATGACGGGATCATTTTACTGTGGGAGAAAGTGACTGTGTGTGAGGGGCAGGTACCTGAGGCTGTGTTTTCTGGAACTGCAGGGGAGACAGTTTTACAGGGAGTAGCAGTCTCACACATGAACTGTTCACATAGTGAACATACTGCATGCATCTGTGAGACAGTGTGTGTGTGCATCTGTGAGACAGTGTGTGTGTGCATCTGTGAGACAGTGTGTGCATATGTGTCTGTGCAAGCGTGTGTGTGTCTTTGCAAGTATGTGTGTGCACATGTGTCTGAGAGTTGGGGAGAGAGCACATGTGTCTGAGAGTTGGGGAGATTCTGCTTCAGCTGCAATTACAGTACAGTGATGGAGACACAGCAATCCAATCAGAGTAGAGCTCTGCCAATCACACAATCTGAGCTATCCAATCAGAGTAGAGCTCTGCCAATCACACAATCTGAGCTATCCAATCAGAATAGAGCTCTGCCAATCACACAATCGGAGCTATCCAATCAGAGTAGGACTCTGACAATCACACAAGCACAAAGTGGAATTCATAACCGTGCAGTCTGAACAATAAGATTAAACCTGCCGTACCATTCCACTTCAGCAGCACATAGCTATGTGCTTAATAAAAACCATACCAGCCTTAAACAGGATATAAAACTGTTAGAATAGAGTGCAAAGCAGCGTTAACAGCCTCTTTCTAGTACACTATCAATGCCACATTTACAAAACCTGAAACAAAACCATCTTTCCATTTGTGAAAAAGGATTATATATATTTTATGTATTACTTGTGTGGGAATGTTACTAGGCATGAACACTTGCAAACCTTCACACCTGAAAGGCCTGGCATCAGGGAATATCAGTCATCAATCATCAATGTAGAACATTCCTACTCTTGAATTTGTGGATTTAGACTTTCCGTACTATAAAGCACATCACACTGGCTGTCCTTAAAAGTGACTCCATACATTGAAATGTGCTCCCCCACATTATGATCCAGCGCCTACAGTACCCAGAATCCACTAGGAAGCTTGCCTCCTCTTCCTGCTTGATCGAATATGCCCACAACAAGGTTGACAGCTAACCTCATCAACTGTAATAAGTGATGAAGGGATTGTTTTAACTTATATATTATACACTCAGTGACCACTTTATTAGGTAGATTAACTAACACAAGCTTGTTAATGCAAATAATGAATCAGCCAATCATGTGGCAGCAGCAAAAGCAAGAGGTTCAGCTGTTTTTTCAGACCAAATGAAGAAATGTGATCTAAGTGACTTTGACTGTGGGCTGATCTCCTGGGATTTTCATGCCAAACTGTCAGTTTGCAGAGAACATAACATCCAATGACCAGCAGTTCTGTGCATTACTAGATGAGAGAGGTCAGAGGTCAGAGGTCAGAGGAGAATGCATTACTAGATGAGAGAGGTCAGAGGTCAGAGGAGAATGCATTACTAGATGAGAGAGGTCAGAGGAGAAGGGCCAGACTGGTCAAAGCTGACAGGAAGGTGACAGTAACGCAAATAACCACACATTACAACGGTGGTATGCATAAGAGCATCTAAAAAATATGCTCACTGAGTGTCTAAAGCAAGGAAGGGTTCTATATTGCATTGTGATCATTCACTATGGAGAGCTTTTCAATGTGCTATTACACTGCTTCAAAAAATCAACACAGTGTAACACCAAGTCACTTAAACTTCAGGGATATCAATCTGTCCATTTAGGAAGCACAAATGATTGTGAATAAATTTCACCTGCTTTGGTGCAAATGAAAGTGACAGCAGGTGCAATGGAGATGCAAAAGCAAGACAACCCCCAAAAAGGTAATGGTTTTGCATGTGGTGGCCACAGACAATTGCTCTCTCCTTATCCTTCCTGACTGACTCTTCTCTAGTTTTGTGTTCTGCTGGTGTCCTTGTCACTACTGGAAGCATGAGGCAGTACCTGCAGCCCAATCAGGTTGCACAGGTAGTCCAGCTCCTCCAGGATGGCACATCCATACGTGCGGTCGCAAGAAGGTTTGCTGTGTCTCACGGCACAGTCTCAAGATCATGAGATACCAGGAGACCGGTCATTACACAAGGAGAGCTGGACAGGGCTGTAGAAGGGCATGAACCCAGCTCGATTGGCATTCGCGAGAGACCACCAGAATGGGCAGGTCCGCCATTGGCACCCTGTTCTCTTCACAGGTGAGAGCAGGTTCACACTGAGCGCATGTGACAGGCGTGAAAGAGTCTGGAGACCCGTGGTGAATGTTATGCTGCCTGTAACATTATCCAGCATGAGCGGTTTGACGGGGGGTCAGTGATGGTCTGGGGAGTCATATCCTTGGAGGGTCGCACAGACCTCCATGTCATAGCCAACGGTACCCTGACTGCTGTTAGGTACCGGGATTAATTCCTCAGACCGATTGTCAGACCTTACGCTGGTGCAGTGGGCCCTGGGTTCCTCCTGGAGCAGGACAATGCCCGGCCTCATGTGGCCAGAGTGTGTATGCAGTTCCTGGATGAGGAAGGCATTGATGCCATTGACTGGCCCTCACATTCCCCTGACCTAAATCCAATTGAGCACCTATGGGACATTATGTATTGGTGCATCTGCCATCGCCAAGTACCGCCACAGACTGTCCAGGAGCTCACTGATGCCCTGATCCAGGTCTGGGAGGAGATCCCCCAGGACACAATCCACCGACTGATCAGGAGCATGCCCAGGCGTTGTCAGGAGTGCGTACAGGCACGTGGGGGCCGTACACACTACTGAGTGGTGTGATTTTGAACTGCCCTTTAGCACATTCTGTGGGAGAGGAAAAGCAGTCTCAGTCTCTGGCTTTTACTCCAGTGATCTGGGATCTCAGTCTCTGGCTTTTACTCCACTGATCTGGGATCTCCTCAGCTGTGTGGCTCTATCACTCTGCCACAAACGCAATTGTTTTCAGGTAATAGGAATACTTTATGAGGCCTCACTTCTCCACTGTAACACACTGAGCTGAAGGTGCAGCGCAGCTCCAGGAATACTGGCCACAGGGGCAAAGCGCCACAGCCAGTGACACAGCCAGTCTGACTCTGAGCTCTCATTCTGCATTTCCTCACAGGGCTGTGTGGTGTATTTCCTGTGTGGTGTGTTTCCTCACAGGGCTGTTTGGTGTATTTCCTGTGTGGTGTGTTTCCTGTGTGGTGTGTTTCCTCACAGGGCTGTGCAGTGTGTTTCCTCACAGGGCTGTGTGGTGTGTTTCCTGTGTGGTGTGTTTCCTGTGCAGTGCATTTCCTGACAGGGTTGTGCAGTGTGTTTTGTGTGCAGTGTGTTTCCTGTGCTGTGTTTTCCAACAGAGCTGTGTAGTGTGTTTCCCAGCACAGAGGAGTGCGAAATAAATGTGAACTGCATTTTCCAGCATCCCTCGCTGAGTGTCTCATACTCATTCTAAGCTGTGATTGGCTGAGGTCACATTCCTATTCTGAGCTGTGATTGGCTGAGGTCTCACACCCATTCTGAGCTGTGATTGGCTGAGGTCTCACACCCATTCTGAGCTGTGATTGGCTGAGGTCTCACACCCGAGCTGTGATGCTGACTCGCTGTTTCTGTGATAATAAAACCAACGGTGGACATAAAATCTATGCTGATAAATAATATAGTAAAAAGATTTGCTGAGGATTGAAATGCTAATCTTTCGCAATGTTTAGAGATCAGAGAGATATGTAACGTCTGTCTATATGAAGCGTGAAGTGTGGCAGCCATCTGTGAAAAAGAGAAAGTGATGATTATACAAAAAACAAAAGCATTCCTGCCAGGTCTCACACAGCGCTGCAGTGAGCACCATTCAGGTGTAAATCTCACACAATGAGCTGCTTATTTATGCTCTACCTGTCCTGGAACAATGTTAGCAGATGACAGACTCCACTGCGCACTGTTTCATTGAGGACCAGTTTTCTCCTTCAATCTCTGTTTAATTAGGTAAACTAATACTCTGGCAGCTACAGTAGTGCAGTATATTACTGTAACAGCTACATTAGTGCTGTATATTACTATAGGCGGTTTTCAGGACCATTGGGTCAGGACTTGGCATCGATGCCGTCGTTATGATGACTCTGGTGGGGAGAAGTTATGGGCTGTTCCCTGGGTTGGATGTTGGGGCTTCCGTAATGCTTCTAAATAGGCTGTCGGTGTGTATTGTTTCATGAGGGCACAGCAAAACTGTAACTCCACATGCGGGGGGGGGGGGGATCTCAGTCTTCTTACACGTCTGCAGTAATGCTGACAGAATGAATTTTTCAGATCTTTCAGAAACATTCAGAACTACAGTGTAGTCTATAAAGTTTTGGACAAATAAATACTTTCACAAGATTTCGCTGTAACCCACTTTTTTTTTTTACAATTCACATGTCATTAAAGTGCAGATTCTCACCTTTTATGAAAGGGCATTTGTTTATATTTTGGTTTCACCATTTAGAAATTACAGCAGTTTTTATACATATTCCCCCCATTTCAGGGAACCATACTATTTGGGAAAAATAGCTTCACTGATTAATGTTTCTGATCAGTCAAGTGTGTTCAATCACCTTAGTGCAGGTATAAGAGAGCTTTCAGTATCTAGTTTTGATTCTGGACTTTTCATTGGCTTTGGAGTCTATTATTGTCATTGGAGTGTGTTAGTGGTGTTGGAGTGTGTTGTTGGCGTTGGAGTGTGTTGTTTGTGTTGGAGTGTGTTGTTGGTGTTGGAGTGTGTTGTTGGTGTTGGAGTGTGTTAGTGGTGCTGGAGTGTGTTGTTTGTGTTGGAGTGTGTTAGTGGTGTTGGAGTGTGTTAGTGGTGCTGGAGTGTGTTGTTTGTGTTGGAGTGTGTTAGTGGTGTTGGGGTGTGTTAGTGGTGTTGGAGTGTGTTGTTGGTGTTGGAGTGTGTTAGTGGCGTTGGAGTGTGATGTTGGCGTTGGAGTGTGTTGTTTGTGTTGGAGTGTGTTAGTGGCGTTGGAGTGTGTTGTTGGCGTTGGAGTGTGTTGTTTGTGTTGGAGTGTGTTGTTGGTGTTGGAGTGTGTTAGTGGTGTTGGGGTGTGTTGTTGCTGTTGGAGTGTGTTGTTTGTGTTGGAGCGTGTTGTTGGTGTTGGAGTGTGTTGTTGGTGTTGGAGTGTGTTAGTGGTGTTGGGGTGTGTTGTTGGTGTTGGAGTGTGTTAGTGGCGTTGAAGTGTGTTAGTGGCGTTGGAGTGTGTTGTTGGCGTTGGAGTGTGTCAGTGGTGTTGGTCAATATGAGGACTAGAGTGGTGCCCCTACAGCAATGAGGCTGAACAGTAAGAGGGTATTTGCTCAGGAGAATTGGCTTTCCCAAAATCAACTGTATGAAACATAAATATGAAGAAAGAGAGCACTGTAACCACAAAGGACCTTCTAGCTGAGGAGAACCTCTCCAGAAAACCTCTACACCCCCCCTCCCAGAAAACCTCTACAACCCCCCTCCAAATAAACCTCTACACCCCCCCTCCCAGAAAACCTCTACAATCCCCCTCCGAGAAAACCTCTACAACCCCCCTCCCAGAAAACCTCTACTGAGGGTAGATAATCGAATGATGGATGGACTGTCCTTTGTATCTAAACACTGTGGGCATATGGAAGCCACGTCAGGGAAAGAAATGAAAATAACCGTTTTACATAAAAGCCACTTTGTGCTCTCAGGCAGCTCTCATGTTTATTTCATTATCACTATAAAACAGCTAGAGAGAAAAATCTTGAGCATGAACACAGATTACTGGAAGTGTGCAGGCCAGATTTCACTGTAATAATGCAGATTATGTGCCCAACATATATACACACACACACACGCTCACACATACACATACACACACACACAGACCTGCACGAACACATTCATACACACACACGTGCACACACATGCACACACACAGACACATGCACACATACACACGCACCCACACACAAACACACACACACGCACATGCACACACACTCTCACACACAGACACATACACACGCACAAACACACACACAAAAGCATACACGCACACATGTGCGGACGAACACACACACACACATGCACATACACACACATGCAAACACACGCACACACACATATACACATGCACACACAGTGCATTACCTCATTAACATGCTGATTAGCATTTTGATTAATTTGCCCCCCAAGCATTTCCCTCCTGTTTTCTGAAACAGTTTGTTATTTGAAGGCACATAAGTCCATGACATGAGTAACATAGTCTTTCTCACATAAAACAAGTTTACTTTTAGACAGAAAGTTATACCCAAACATTGCATTCAGAAAAACAAAAATCATATCAAATTAATCAAAAGCAGGTGTAAAATACCCTGGCTGACACACAGACACCGCCATTCCCCCCTGCTCTCTATCCGCTAAACACACAGATACCGCCATTCCCCCCGCCCCTGCCAATTAGCCTCTCAGATTTCTCCAATTTCCATCCATCCATTTTCACCCACTTATCAGTTGGCTAAGCTGCGTATTCCAGGCGTCCCAACACATTCCAGCTCCTGGGGGATCCCAAGGCGTTCCCAGGCCAGGAAAGATATATAATCTCTCCAGTGGGTTCTGGGTCTACCTCGGGGTCTCCGCCCAGTTGGACGAGCCCGGAAAACCTCCAAAGGGAGGCGCCCGGGAGGCATCCTGATCAGATGCGGCCGCTTGTATACGCGATCTCGTTCATTCAGTCACTACCAACTACCTCGTGACCATAGGTGAGGGTTGGGACGTAGATCAACCGATAAATCGAGAGCATTGCCTTCTGGCTCAGCTCCCTCTTCACCACGACGGTCCGGTGCAACGCCCGCATTACTGTCGATCTCACGCTCCCTTCTACCCTCACTTGTGAACAAGACCCTGAGATACTTGAACTCCTTCACTTGTGGCAATGGCTCGTTCCCAACCCGGAGGGAGCAATCCACCGTTTTCTGGCAGAGAACCATAGCCTCGGACTTGGAGGTGCTGACTCTCATCCCAGCCGCTTCACACTCTGCTGCAAACCGCAGTGTGTGCTGAAGGTCATGATCCGATGAAGCCAGCAGAACCACGTTGTCCGCAAAAAGCAGAGACGCAATTCTGAGGTCACCAAACCGGACACTCTCCTACCCTCGGCTGTGCCTTGAGATCCTGTCCATGAATACCACAAACAGGACAAGGGGCAACCTTGGCGGAGTCCCACACCCACTGGAAACGTGCTTGACTTTGTGCAGAGGATGCGGACACAGCTCTCACTTTGGTTATACAGGGACTAGATTGCTCATAACAAGGGCCCCGGTACCCTATTCTCCCGCGGTACCCCCCACAGGGTTCCCTGGGGGACATGGTCGAAAGCCTTCTCCAAGTCGACACAGCACATGTGGACTGGATGGGCAAACTCCCATTACCCCTTCTTTAAAGTACCTGCCACTCTGTAGGTACTGTCCCCGACCCCCACACGACACTGAAGAGGCGTGTCAACCAAGACAGCCTAACAATGTCCAGAGCCTTTAGAATCTCAGGGCGAATCTCATCCACACCCGGCGACTTGCCACTGAGGAGCTTTTTGACTACCTCAGCAACTTCCACCAGTCTGGGTCAGCAGTTCTCCTCCCCTGCTGAAAACAGCCTAAGACAAGCCCTGCTTTCCCTTTCTGAGTTGTCGGATGGTTTACCAGAACTTCCTCGAGGCCAACCAAAAGTCCTTCTCCATAGCCTCCCATGAACTCCTCCGATACCCAGGTTTTTGCTTCAGCGACTGCCAAAGCCGCAGCCCTTCTGGCCACCCAGTACCTGTCTGCCGCTTCAGGGGACCCCCGGGCCAGCCAAACCCGAAAGGCCTCCTTCTTCAGTTTGACGGCCTCCCTCACCGTTGGTGTCCACCAGCGGGTTCTTGGGTTGCCGCCCCGACAGGCACCGATGACCTTCTGGCCACAGCTCCTGCTTGCCGCCTCTGCAATGGAGGCTTTGAACATGGCCCACTTGGACTCCATGTCCCCAGCCTCCCCTGGGATGCACGAGAAGTTCCTCCTGAGGTGGGAGTTGAAGACCTCGCAGACAGGGGCCTCCACCAGACGTTCTCAGTTCACCCTCACTACATGATTGGGTTTACCGGGTCTGTCAGGCAGCCTCCCCGGCCACTTGATCCAACTCACCACCTGGTGGTGATCAGTTGACAGCTCTGCTCCTCTCTTCATCTGAGTGTCCAAGACATACGGCCGCAGGTCTGATGATACAACCACAAAGTCGATCATCGATCTTTGGCCTAAGGTGCTCTCGTACCAAGTACACTCATGAGCTACCCTATGCTCGAACATGGTGTTCATTATGGACAATCCATGACCAGCACAGAAGTCCAATAACAAGACACCGCCCGGGTTAAGATCAGGCAGGCCATTCCTCCCAATCACCCCCTTCCAGGTTTCTCCGTCGTTGCCCACGTGAGAGTTGAAGTCGCCCAGCAAAACTATGGAGTCTCCAGGCGGCACCCTATCCAGGATGCTGCCCAGTGACTCCAAGAAGGCCGGATACTCTGAACTGCCGCTTGGTGCATAAGCACAAATGACAGTCAGAGCTTTCCCCCCAGCGACACGTAGTTGCAGAGAGGCGACCCTCTCGTGGCACTTAGCCGGTGGCTTGTGAGTATCCCCACACCCACCCGGTGCCTCTCACCCTGAGCAACTATATCTAGTTGGTACCGCTCCGCCTCCCGCACTAGCTCCGGTTCCTTCCCCACCCGAGAGGTGACGTTCCACGTCCCCTGAACCAGTCTGCGATGCCGAGGATGAGCGCGCCCAGATCCCAGCCTTTGCCCACCGCCCGCTGGGCAAAGTACCCGACACCAATGCCGACCCCTGCAGGTTGTGAGCCCTCAGGGCGGCGACCCCACGTTACCAATTTGGGCTGTGCCCGGCCGGGCCCCATGGGATAAGGCCCGGCCACCAGACGCTCGCCGACGAGCTCCCCTCCCAGGTCTGGCTCGAGAAAGGGGCCCCGGTTTCCCTTTTCTGGGCGAGGTAGCTTGGTATTTGTGTGTCATGGAGTCTTTGAAATGCTCTTAGTCTGGCCCCTCCCCCGGGACCAATTTGCCTTGGGAGACCCTACTGGGGGCTAACTTTAGTGCCTCCGACAACATAGCTCCCAGGATCACCGGACACACAAACCCCTCCACCACGTTAAGGTGGCGATTCCTTGGAGAGGCCAATTTGGGCCTGTATC
>NC_083763.1:232500-237500 GCF_963514075.1 Conger conger
AGTAAATACCTGGAGAAAGGTGAGGGTTCTCAGTCTTTAGCCTGCAGTAAATACCTGGAGAAAGGTGAGGGTTCTCAGTCTTTAGCCTGCAGTAAATACCTGGAGAAAGGTGAGGGTTCTCAGTCTTTAGCCTGCAGTAAATACCTGGAGAAAGGTGAGGGTTCTCAGTCTTTAGCCTGCAGTAAATACCTGGAGAAAGGTGAGGGTTCTATGTGTGGACCTCCACATTTTTTTTTCCAGGTGATTTGTTAATTTTTAAAAACCCCTTGTATTAATCCTTTGAATAAATCTTACTCAGGGATGTGCTGGTGCTTCATTCATAATGTCACCATTACATTCCCCATCCCCACTTTTCTTTTTCCCAACCTGAGTTAAGCTCCTATCATTATAATTAGATTGTGGATTCTGGAGATTAACAAAATGACAAAATGACAGCAAATTGCTTCTTGTAGATGGTTACAGGAACAATTTAATTTGCGCTATTGTCATTAAGAAGCAGATCCTTAGACTTAATTAACTTTGAAAGGAGCTGAAGGTTTAATTGTATTACGTCTGCTAAGCTACTTGTTTCTGTAAAATGTGAGTGTGTTTGGGTTGTGATACAGGAGAGCGTGTTTGGGTTGTGATAAAGAACAGCGTGTTTGGGTGGCGATACAGGAGAGCATGTTTGGGTTGTGATAAAGAACAGCGTGTTTGGGTTGTGATAAAGAACAGCGTGTTTGGGTTGTGATAAAGAACAGCATGTTTGGGTGGCGATACAGGAGAGCATGTTTGGGTTGTGATAAAGAACAGTGTGTTTGGGTAGTGATAAAGAACAGTGTGTTTGGGTGGTGATACAGGAGAGCGTGTTTGGGTTGTGATAAAGAACAGCGTGTTTGGGTTGTGATGAAGAACAGCGTGTTTGGGTGGTGATAAAGAACAGCGTGTTTGGGTGGTGACAAAGAACAGCATGTTTGGGTGGTGATACAGGAGAGCGTGTTTGGGTTGTGATGAAGAACAGCGTGTTTGGGTTGTGATAAAGAATGGCGTGTTTGGGTTGTGATAAAGAACGGCGTGTTTGGGTTGTGATAAAGAACAGCGTGTTTGGGTTGTGATAAAGAACGGCGTGTTTGGGTTGTGATAAAGAACAGCGTGTTTGGGTTGTGATAAAGAAAGGCGTGTTTGGGTTGTGATAAAGAACAGCGTGTTTGGGTTGTGATAAAGAACGGCGTGTTTGGGTGGTGATACAGGAGAGCGTGTTTGGGTTGTGATGAAGAACAGCGTGTTTGGGTTGTGATAAAGAACAGCGTGTTTGGGTTGTGATAAAGAACGGCGTGTTTGGGTTGTGATAAAGAACAGCGTGTTTGGGTTGTGATAAAGAACGGCGTGTTTGGGTTGTGATAAAGAACGGCGTGTTTGGGTTGTGATAAAGAACAGCATGTTTGGGTGGTGATACAGGAGAGCGTGTTTGGGTTGTGATAAAGAACAGCGTGTTTGGGTTGTGATAAAGAACAGCATGTTTGGGTGGTGATACAGGAGAGCGTGTTTGGGTTGTGATGAAGAACAGCATGTTTGGGTGGTGATAGAGGAGAGCGTGTTTGGGTGGTGATAAAGAACAGCATGTTTGGGTGGTGATAGAGGAGAGCGTGTTTGGGTTGTGATAAAGAACAGCGTGTTTGGGTTGTGATAAAGAACAGTGTGTTTGGGTGGTGATACAGGAGAGCGTGTTTGGGTTGTGATAAAGAACAGCGTGTTTGGGTTGTGATGAAGAACAGCGTGTTTGGGTGGTGATAAAGAACAGCGTGTTTGGGTGGTGACAAAGAACAGCATGTTTGGGTGGTGATACAGGAGAGCGTGTTTGGGTTGTGATGAAGAACAGCGTGTTTGGGTTGTGATAAAGAACGGCGTGTTTGGGTTGTGATAAAGAACGGCGTGTTTGGGTTGTGATAAAGAACAGCGTGTTTGGGTTGTGATAAAGAACGGCGTGTTTGGGTTGTGATAAAGAACAGCGTGTTTGGGTTGTGATAAAGAAAGGCGTGTTTGGGTTGTGATAAAGAACAGCGTGTTTGGGTTGTGATAAAGAACGGCGTGTTTGGGTGGTGATACAGGAGAGCGTGTTTGGGTTGTGATGAAGAACAGCGTGTTTGGGTTGTGATAAAGAACAGCGTGTTTGGGTTGTGATAAAGAACGGCGTGTTTGGGTTGTGATAAAGAACAGCGTGTTTGGGTTGTGATAAAGAACGGCGTGTTTGGGTTGTGATAAAGAACGGCGTGTTTGGGTTGTGATAAAGAACAGCATGTTTGGGTGGTGATACAGGAGAGCGTGTTTGGGTTGTGATGAAGAACAGCGTGTTTGGGTTGTGATAAAGAACGGCGTGTTTGGGTTGTGATAAAGAACGGCGTGTTTGGGTTGTGATAAAGAACAGCGTGTTTGGGTTGTGATAAAGAACGGCGTGTTTGGGTTGTGATAAAGAACAGCGTGTTTGGGTTGTGATAAAGAAAGGCGTGTTTGGGTTGTGATAAAGAACAGCGTGTTTGGGTTGTGATAAAGAACGGCGTGTTTGGGTGGTGATACAGGAGAGCGTGTTTGGGTTGTGATGAAGAACAGCGTGTTTGGGTTGTGATAAAGAACAGCGTGTTTGGGTTGTGATAAAGAACGGCGTGTTTGGGTTGTGATAAAGAACAGCGTGTTTGGGTTGTGATAAAGAACGGCGTGTTTGGGTTGTGATAAAGAACGGCGTGTTTGGGTTGTGATAAAGAACAGCATGTTTGGGTGGTGATACAGGAGAGCGTGTTTGGGTTGTGATAAAGAACAGCGTGTTTGGGTTGTGATAAAGAACAGCATGTTTGGGTGGTGATACAGGAGAGCGTGTTTGGGTGGTGATAAAGAACAGCATGTTTGGGTGGTGATAGAGGAGAGCGTGTTTGGGTTGTGATAAAGAACAGCGTGTTTGGGTTGTGATAAAGAACGGCGTGTTTGGGTGGTGGTACAGGAGAGCGTGTTTGGGTTGTGATAAAGAACAGTGTGTTTGGGTTGTGACGCAGTCATTAAGGTTTGGTGTTTGGGAGTTTAGCCTGGCTGACAGTGGACAGTAGACGCTCTGTCAGAAGCTTGGTCTACTCGTCTACTCGTCTCTCAGTGCTGTCGCTCCACTCTTCCCCTCCTCTCCCTCCATCCCTCCTTCTGCCCATCAGAGAGGCTTGCATCTGTTTCCAATCTGTCCCAGTTTACCCTGCACTCAGGGATGTGCCTCTCATTCTATCGCTCCCTCCATTCCTTTTCCACACTCTCCCTCCATCCTTTTCTGCTCTCTTGCTCTCTTTCTCTCTCCAGTCTCTCCTCCATCTCTCCATTCTTAAAACAATTGACTCATTGCCCCCCTCACTAAGGGCCCAACACCCTGCTGAGGGACTCAACACCTCGCTAAGGGCCCAACACCCTGCTGAGGGACCCAACACTCTGCTGAGGGACCCAACACCCTGCTGAGGGACCCAACACCCTGCTTGTTGCATTAGCTTTTGCTTTAGTAGGACTTGGGAATAGAGTAGGCTTCTGTAATAATGTTCTGTGCTCTGGGAGCTGTATTGTGGTGATACCAGAAAATCATTCAACACTCAATATTTGATGTTCAATCGACTAAATGCCGTGTGCCATTGCAATGCAGGGAATTAGAAGGGAGATATAATTGTGGCTCAATAACATACACCACAGCAGGACTCGGCCCTGGTTGGTACAGACACACACACACGCACACGCACGCACACACATGCAGACACTCACACACACACACACTCTCCCTCTCACACACACACACAAAACCTAGGCGCTGGCTGGTGCAAACACATACGCACACACTCTGACACACACACACACACACACACCTCAGACTGCAATACCTTATCAGCATGACGGTGTAGCATTTTTATGAAGCATCTCTCTTACAAGTTAATAGACTCCAGCCAGGATTACTGTTATCACTTGTTATCACCCGGCAGCGAGACAGCAAGACAAGGCCCTGTCTAAAGCCGGCGTCACTGTGATGAATCTTACAGAGGAATTCAGAGCTGCCCTGTCCTGCAGCAAAATACTCAAGTAAATCTGGAAAATTCCGAAAAGGAAATGTTGGTCTCAATATGGTCTCAAGGACAGACTCCCCTCTCTGCACTCTGCTCCGGCCCGGAGAGTAAGCCAGGAGAGTAAGCCCGGAGAGTAAACCCAGAGAGTAAACCCGGAGAGTAAGCCCGGAGAGTAAGCCTGGAGAGTAAACCCGGAGAGTAAACCCGGAGAGTAAACCCAGAGAGTAAGCCCGGAGAGTAAACCCAGAGAGTAAACCCGGAGAGTAAACCCGGAGAGTAAACCCAGAGAGTAAACCCAGAGAGTAAGCCCGGAGAGTAAACCCAGAGAGTAAGCCCGGAGAGTAAACCCGGAGAGTAAACCCGGAGAGTAAGCCCGGAGAGTAAACCCGGAGAGTAAGCCTGGAGAGTAAACCCGGAGAGTAAACCCAGAGAGTAAACCCAGAGAGTAAGCCCGGAGAGTAAACCCAGAGAGTAAGCCCGGAGAGTAAACCCGGAGAGTAAACCCAGAGAGTAAACCCGGAGAGTAAGCCAGGAGAGTAAACCCAGAGAGTAAGCCTGGAGAGTAAACCCGGAGTGTAAACCCAGAGAGTAAACCCGGAGAGTAAGCCCAGAGAGTAAACCCGGAGAGTAAGCCCGGAGAGTAAACCCGGAGAGTAAGCCCGGAGAGTAAACCCAGAGAGTAAGCCCGGAGAGTAAACCCGGAGAGTAAACCCAGAGAGTAAACCCAGAGAGTAAACCTGGAGAGTAAACCTGGAGAGTAAGCCCGGAGAGTAAACCCGGAGAGTAAGCCCAGAGAGTAAACCCGGAGAGTAAACCCGGAGAGTAAGCCAGGAGAGTAAACCCGGAGAGTAAGCCTGGAGAGTAAACCCGGAGAGTAAACCCAGAGAGTAAACCCAGAGAGTAAACCCGGAGAGTAAACCCGGAGAGTAAGCCCAGAGAGTAAAC
>NC_083763.1:247500-257500 GCF_963514075.1 Conger conger
ACCCATATAAACTCATATAAACTCATATAAACCCATATAAACCCATATAAACCCATATAAACCCATATAAACCCATATAAACTCATATAAACCCATATAAACCCATATAAACCCATATAAACTCATATAAACCCATATAAACCCATATAAACCCATATAAACTCATATAAACCCATATAAACCCATATAAACTCATATAAACCCATATAAACCCATATAAACTCATATAAACCCATATAAACCCATATAAACCCATATAAACTCATATAAACCCATATAAACCCATATAAACTCATATAAACCCATATAAACCCATATAAACTCATATAAATGAAGCACAGCCGACCTGAACACTGGCCCCACAGTCCTGTGCAGATTAAGACCAGAGTACATTAATGCACATGTAGCGCTATGTGCACAGCCTGAAGAATCCACAAATCATACAACACGCGTGTGCATGTGAGCGACCCACAGATCATACAACAGGCGTGTGCATGTGAGCGACCCACAGATCATACAACAGGCGTGTGCATGTGAGCGACCCACAGATCATACAACAGGCGTGTGCATGTGAGCGACCCACAGATCATACAACACGCATGTGCATGTGAGACCAGACTGGCAGTGGCTTTCATACACAGGGGAGCTGTGCATTTAATGTATTAACCCTTATAACAATGCTGTATTAACCCTTATAACAGTGCTGTATTAACCCTTATAACAGTGCTGTATTAACCCTTATAACAGTGCTGTATTAACCCTTATAACAGTGCTGTATTAACCCTTATAACAGTGCTGTATTAACCCTTATAACAGTGCTGTATTAACCCTTATAACAGTGCTGTATTAACCCTTATAACAGTGCTGTATTAACCCTTATAACAGTGCTGTATTAACCCTTATAACAGTGCTGTATTAACCCTTATAACAGTGCTGTATTAACCCTTATAACAGTGCTGTATTAACCCTTATAACAGTGCTGTATTAACCCTTATAACAGTGCTGTATTAACCCTTATAACAGTGCTGTATTAACCCTTATAACAGTGCTGTATTAACCCTTATAACAGTGCTGTATTAACCCTTATAACAATGCTGTATTAACCCTTATAACAGTGCTGTATTAACCCTTATAACAGTGCTGTATTAACCCTTATAACAGTGCTGTATTAACCCTTATAACAGTGCTGTATTAACCATTATAACAGTGCTGTATTAACCCTTATAACAGTGCTGTATTAACCCTTATAACAGTGCTGTATTAACCCTTATAACAGTGCTGTATTAACCCTTATAACAGTGCTGTATTAACCCTTATAACAGTGCTGTATTAACCCTTATAACAGTGCTGTATTAACCCTTATAACAGTGCTGTATTAACCATTATAACAGTGCTGTATTAACCCTTATAACAGTGCTGTATTAACCCTTATAACAGTGCTGTATTAACCATTATAACAGTGCTGTATTAACCCTTATAACAGTGCTGTATTAACCATTATAACAGTGCTGTATTAACCCTTATAACAGTGCTGTATTAACCCTTATAACAGTGCTGTATTAACCATTATAACAGTGCTGTATTAACCCTTATAACAGTGCTGTATTAACCCTTATAACAGTGCTGTATTAACCCTTATAGCAGTGCTGTATTAACCCTTATAACAGTGCTGTATTAACCATTATAACAGTGCTGTATTAACCCTTATAACAGTGCTGTATTAACCCTTATAACAGTGCTGTATTAACCATTATAACAGTGCTGTATTAACCATTATAACAGTGCTGTATTAACCCTTATAACAGTGCTGTATTAACCCTTATAACAGTGCTGTATTAACCCTTATAACAGTGCTGTATTAACCCTTATAACAGTGCTGTATTAACCCTTATAACAGTGCTGTATTAACCCTTATAACAGTGCTGTATTAACCCTTATAGCAGTGCTGTATTAACCCTTATAACAGTGCTGTATTAACCCTTATAACAGTGCTGTATTAACCCTTATAACAGTGCTGTATTAACCCTTATAACAGTGCTGTATTAACCCTTATAACAGTGCTGTATTAACCCTTATAACAGTGCTGTATTAACCCTTATAACAGTGCTGTATTAACCCTTATAACAGTGCTGTATTAACCCTTATAACAGTGCTGTATTAACCCTTATAACAGTGCTGTATTAACCCTTATAACAGTGCTGTATTAACCCTTATAACAGTGCTGTATTAACCCTTATAACAGTGCTGTATTAACCATTATAGCAGTGCTGTATTAACCCTTATTTTTGTTTCAGTTTCTGCTAGTTGACCTTCTACCAATCCCATCTGTTTGCTTCGGACGGCCAATCATGTTCAGCCTGTCTGTGAACCAATAGTAAAGCAGCTTCACACAACTGGGCAAACCAGGGTGCTCAGGTCACATGCAGCCGGCCTCTTCTAAACGCATACATAAGTCAATCATCTGCCATTTGAGTTAATGCTATTTCTGACAGGCCTTTCATTGAAAATACCCTTCTCTCATTAGATAGCTGACTTTACACGACAGTATGTTAAACAGTGAAGTTTTAGACATGATAAAAACATCATATTGTTAATGGCAGGACCTCAATATAACAGATGGATCCAGTTAAGAGAAACGTGACACAAACTAGCAGATGGTAATTTGATGCAGATACTGTATGTCTAATGATGTCATTGAAAATGTAAATGAACATTGTGTTAGAGCAGTGCAGCTCATTCACTGGTTTTTTCTTTATTCAGATTGTTAATAATCACTCTACAGTCTTATCATCCAATCCAAGGTCAGCCCTAATTAATCCCTCCTGCGTTCCTCATGCCAAGTGTGTGCCACGGAATAAACAAACATCAGCTGCTGCCTGGAGCCACTCGGTACCTGTACAGCACTAATGCCTGATCACCACCACCTTTTAAAACATACCACAGGACTATCAAACATTCTCTATGTGAAAGCAACACAAAAATGTCCCACTTTCAAGTTTGAAAAGACTTTATCTGGCCTGGAATGAGGTCACCAACCTCCCCCCTCCCCAATCCACTTACACCCAGTCACACACACACACATTCTCTCACACAAGCACACACTGTACACACACATTCTCTCACACACGCACGTACCGCGCGCACACACACATTCTCTCACACACGCACACACACACACACACACACTCTCACACACACACATTCTCTCACACATGCACACACACACACATTATCTCACACATGCATGCACCGCACACACACACACACACACACACACACGCACACAGACACTTACATACAGTCACACAGACACACATACATACATTCTCTCTCACACACACATGCTCACTCATACCTCTCAGCATATTGGCAGTGTATCAAGCTAAGCAAAATAAGAGGCGTAGTTTGTTTGTAGATGTCATCACAGGTTTATGTGAAGGTCAGTCTGCATTAGTGGAGTGCGTATGTGCGGTGTGGGGTTTGGCATATGATGGTGTTGGGGTGGGGTATGATGGTGTGGGGTTTGGCATATGATGGTGTGGGGGTGGGGCATGATGGTGTGGGGTTTGCCATATGATGGTGTTGGGTTGGGGTATGATGGTGTGAGGGGTGAGGTATGATGGTGTTAGGGTGGGGTATGATGGTGTTAGGGTGGGGTATGATGGTGTTGGGGTGGGGTATGATGGTGTTAGGGTGGGGTATGATGGTGTTAGGGTGTTGGGGTGGGGTATGATGGTGTTAGGGTGGGGTATGATGGTGTGGGGGTGGGGTATGATGGTGTTAGGGTGGAGTATGATGGTGTGAGGGGTGAGGTATGATGGTGTTAGGGTGGGGTATGATGGTGTTAGGGTGGGGTATGATGGTGTGTGGGTGGGGTATGATGGTGTGGGGTTTGGCATATGATGGTGTGGGGGTGGGGTATGATGGTGTTAGGGTGGGGTATGATGGTGTGGGGGGTGAGGTATGATGGTGTTAGGGTGGGGTATGATGGTGTTGGGGTGGGGTATGATGGTGTGAGGGGTGAGGTATGATGGTGTTAGGGTGGGGTATGATGGTGTTGAGGTGTTGGGGTGGGGTATGATGGTGTGGGGGTGGGGTATGATGGTGTTAGGGTGGGGTATGATGGTGTGGGGGTGGGGTATGATGGTGTTAGGGTGGGATATGATGGTGTTGGGGTGGGGTATGATGGTGTGAGGGGTGAGGTATGATGGTGTTAGGGTGGGGTATGATGGTGTTAGGGTGTTGGGGTGGGGTATGATGGTGTGGGGGTGGGGTGTGATGGTGTTGGGGTGGGGTATGATGGTGTGGGGGTGGGGTATGATGGTGTTAGGGTGGAGTATGATGGTGTGAGGGGTGAGGTATGATGGTGTTAGGGTGGGGTATGATGGTGTTAGGGTGGGGTATGATGGTGTGTGGGTGGGGTATGATGGTGTGGGGTTTGGCATATGATGGTGTGGGGGTGGGGTATGATGGTGTTAGGGTGGGGTATGATGGTGTGGGGGGTGAGGTATGATGGTGTTAGGGTGGGGTATGATAGTGTGGGGGAGGGGTATGATGGTGTGGGGGGTGAGGTATGATGGTGTTAGGGTGGGGTATGATGGTGTTGAGGTGTTGGGGTGGGGTATGATGGTGTGGGGGTGTGGTATGATGGTATTAGGGTGGGGTATGATGGTGTTGAGGTGGGGTATGATGGTGTGGGGGTGGGGTATGATGGTGTTAGGGTGGGGTATGATGGTGTTAGGGTGGGGTATGATGGTGTGGGGGGTGAGGTATGATGGTGTTAGGGTGGGGTATGATGGTGTGTGGGTGGGGTAGGATAGTGTTAGGGTGGGGTATGATGGTGTGTGGGTGGGGTAGGATGGTGTGGGTTCATGGCTTCTCTGAGGAGTTCTAACACTCTCCAGACTCTGTGTCCCTGCCAGAGCTGCCACATCCAGAGACACAGCTGAAACATGAAGAAACATCGGGACCCAAATGATAAATGGGGTAAATTATTTAGCATGTTTCATAATTGTACTGGCTTTACACTATCCCTGGTTCCTTAAATTAGTTCTGCTTTCATCTGCGAGCATAAATCACAGTCTCTCTCTCTCTCTCTCTCTCTCTCTCTCTCTCTCTCTCTCTCTCTCTCTCTCTCTCTCTCTTTCTCACATCAGATTCATCTCCAAAGAGCAGAGAAAAAACACCCTTGTGTGGATTCTGTGTCAGGTCGCCCAAATGATAACCATAGGCCGGGCCGCGTTCCCACACCCACTCAGGGAGCGCCGCAGGGCCTTTGCCCAAACCGCTGCGCTCGCTGGTCTGTTAGCCGCCAGCGCTAACCTGCGCTGGTCTGACCGGCGCTGGTCTGTTAGCCGCCAGCGCTAACCTGCGCTGGTCCGGCCGGCGCTGGTCTGTTAGCCGCCAGCGCTAACCTGCGCTTGGTCCGGCCGGCGCTGGTCTGTTAGCCGCCAGCGCTAACCTGCGCTGGTCTGGCCGGCGCTGGTCTGTTAGCCGCCAGCGCTAACCTGCGCTGGTCTGGCCAGCGCTGGTCTGTTAGCCGCCAGCGCTAACCTGCGCTGGTCCGGCCGGCGCTGGTCTGTTAGCCGCCAGCGCTAACCTGCGCTGGTCTGACCGGCGCTGGTCTGTTAGCCGCCAGCGCTAACCTGCGCTGGTCCGGCCGGCGCTGGTCTGTTAGCCGCCAGCGCTAACCTGCGCTGGTCTGACCGGCACAGCTCTGTTCGCCTCACTGCGCTGACTCGGCGTCTTCCAGCAGATTCATGGGAGATCAGAGAAACTCGGGAAGGTGTCTGTGCTGCAACCAAACATGCTCTGCAGGGGGAGTCTCTGCTTTCTCTAATGGATCTGATGAAGGGCAGAATTCCCCTGATGGCTCTGACTCATGTGCACAGAACACCGCAAGGTACCTTCCAGAAGTCACGTCTGCATGAGAGAGAGAGAGAGAGGGGGGAGGGGAGAGAGAGAGAGAGAGAGAGAGAGAGAGAGAGAGAGAGAGAGAGAGAGAGAGAGAGGGGAGAGAGAGATAGAGATGGTTAAGTGGGGGACTCAGGGATTTAAAATCTGTAATTTAATCACCGTCCCTAGAGAGGGGGGGTTCAGTGTGAGGCCGGACTTGTTTAACTCAGGGGGTTTGGTTTTGATTATTTTAAAAACAGGGAGAATTAAGATATGATGACACCATCTCCCATCTCATTCAAAGAGACTGATTTTTTTTTTTTTTACATTTTTCGAATGACCAAGCGATTGTAGGATAATTGTGTCTTTAAAATGTGCAAAATGTTGGCAGATATAAAACCTACATTTTAAAAACACAATTCTCTGGGAAATTGTATTTGTATCACACTTCTCATAGAAGTATCTTTACAAAGTAACAGAAGGGAAGGAAAAGCCCTGAGTGTGTGTGTGTGTGTGTGTGTGTGTAATATCAGCCCTGAGTGTATGTGTGTGTGTGTGTGTAATATCAGCCCTGAGTGTATGTGTGTGTGTGTGTGTGTTGTAATATCAGCCCTGAGTGTGTGTGTGTGTGTAATATCAGCCCTGAGTGTGTGTGTGTGTGTGTGTAATATCAGCCCTGAGTGTGTGTGTGTAATATCAGCCCTGAGTGTGTGTGTGTGTGTGTGTGTGTGTGTGTGTTGTAATATCAGAGCCCACAGACAGCATGAGGTAAAAAATGTGTGTGTGTGTGTGTGTGTAATATCAGCCCTGAGTGTGTGTGTGTGTGTGTGTAATATCAGCCCTGAGTGTGTGTGTGTGTGTGTAATATCAGCCCTGAGTGTGTGTGTGTGTGTGTGTGTGTGTAATATCAGCCCTGAGTGTGTGTGTGTGTAATATCAGCCCTGTGTGTGTGTGTGTGTGTGTGTGTGTGTGTGTGTGTCTGTAATATCAGAGCCCACAGACAGCATGAGGTAAAAAATTACCCAGTGGGAAAAAAACCCTCAAACAGAGGCGAGAAAAAAACTCCCCAATGAAGAAATCTCAGGAGGAGCCGGGCTATAGAGGAGGAGCCTGGCTATAGGAGGAGCCTGGCTATAAAGGGAGCCTGGCTATAGGAGGAGCCTGGCTATAAAGGGAGCCCGGCTATAGGAGGAGCCTGGCTATAGGAGGAGCCTGGCTATAGGAGGAGCCTGGCTATAGGAGGAGCCGAGCTATAGGAGGAGCCTGGCTATAGGAGGAGCCTGGCTATAGGAGGAGCCGAGCTATAGAGGAGGAGCCTTGCTATAGGAGGAGCCCAGCTATAGAGGAGGAGCCTTGCTATAGGAGGAGCCTTGCTATAGGAGGAGCCTGGCTATAGGAGGAGCCCAGCTATAGAGGGAGCCCGGCTATAGGAGGAGCCTGGCTATAGGAGGAGCCTGGCTATAGGAGGAGCCGAGCTATAGAGGAGGAGCCTGGCTATAGGAGGAGCCTGGCTATAGGAGGAGCTGAGCTATAGAGGAGGAACCTGGCTATAGGAGGAGCCCAGCTATAGAGGAGGAGCCTGGCTATAGGAGGAGCCCGGCTATAGAGGAGGAGCCTGGCTATAGGAGGAGCCAAGCTATAGAGGAGGAGCCTGGCTATAGGAGGATCCCAGCTATAGAGGAGGAGCCTGGCTATAGGAGGAGCCCGGCTATAGAGGAGGAGCCTGGCTATAGGAGGAGCCTGGCTATAGGAGGAGCCCAGCTATAGAGGAGGAGCCTTGCTATAGGAGAAGCCCAGCTATAGAGGAGGAGCCTGGCTATAGGAGGAGCCCGGCTATAGAGGAGGAGCCTGGCTATAGGAAAAACTCATTTATAGAAGTTCTATATATATATATATAACTTGGTTATAGAAGGAGCTCAGCTATTGGAGGAATTCAGCTATAGGAGAAACCCCGGCTATAGGATGAGCTCGGCAATAGGAGGAACCCCGGCCATAGGAGGAGCCAGGCTATAGGAGGAACTCGGCTATAGGAGGCGCCAGGCTATAAGAGGAACTTGGCTAGAGGAGGCGCCCAGCTACAGAGGGGGAGCCCATCCTCCTCTGGCTACCGGCTGGCCGGTTGGCTTCTCTCATCTCCCCTCTGATTGGACGTCATTTTCATGTAGAATGTTCTGAGCAGAATCTGGGTGGGGCTCACTCTGGCTGCATGGCAGTGTCACTGCTTTGGCTTGTAGAAAATCTGAACATAATCAATACTGTGATTGATGTAGAATCTCCATGAACCCAATGGTGTACACAATGGTGTTCAAGGTAAGAAAATAAACAGGAAAACAGGATATTTCACAACATACCCTCAGACTAAATATTTAAAACCATCTGCTATCAGCACCCTTACTGTCAGCACTTCAAAGAACAGAGGAGGCTGAATCATTCATCATGTAGCTGTTTGATTCAGAGGGTTGTCCTGAGCCTAATTCTTCCTCGTTTCCCGAAAAGGTAGAGCTGGTTAGTGATGCACACTGTGGAAATGCGTGCTGTGTAAACAGTGAGATGAGCCAGACTCTGTTTATGTCTGGCCAGCCTGTCGTCCTGAGACAGGGGAGGAGGCCTCTTGCTCATGGAGGATGACTCTGCACTCATGGAGGTTTCCACTCAAACCATCTCAGATCCTGTTCAGTTTCCACTCAAACCATCTCAGATCCTGTTCAGTTTCCACTCAAACCATCTCAGATCCTGTTCAGTTTCCACTCAAACCATCTCAGATCCTGTTCAGTTTCCACTCAAACCATCTCAGATCCTGTTCAGTTTCCACTCAAACCATCTCAGATCCTGTTCAGTTTCCACTCAAACCATCTCAGATCCTGTTCAATTTCCACTCAAACCATCTCAGATCCTGTTCAGTTTCAGCTCAAACCATCTCAGATCCTGTTCAGTTTCAGCTCAAACCATCTCAGATCCTGTTCAGTTTCAGCTCAAACCATCTCAGATCCTGTTCAGTTTCAGCTCAAACCATCTCAGATCCTGTTCAGTTTCAGCTCAAACCATCTCAGATCCTGTTCAGTTTCAGCTCAAACCATCTCAGATCCTGTTCAGTTTCAGCTCAAACCATTGATGTGAAATTAAAAGAAGGTGTACTATTACTCCCTCTGATAGAATCAGGTTATTTCTGTTTTCATTGCAGTCCTGACATCTGCTATGTTCACACTTATAACATTTAATATGAGGGATTAAAAAGTCAGTTGGAATAAAGTATAAACGTTTATGTTTGAATAAATGATCAAGAAAGAGCATATTCACATGCTGCCGGAATAAGCAGATAAGAAGAGGGGTCTCTTGTGAAGGAGAGCTGAGATAGGCTGTGTTACTGAAGCATCATTAATCACTGGGTCTGATTCACTGGAGCAGGGAGATGTTCACCAGATCCTGCTGAAAGACAGTCTTTCTGTTAGGCACTCTACGGGTTAAGCAAAAAGTCTATTTAATGTGGTAATTTAGACAGAATTAAAAATACGAGCAGTGTCCTTGAGGACCCGTAGAGGCTGATTCTGACTTAATTGGACAGATTGCTTCCTAAATGGAAATTTTCATATCTTTATGGAATAGGTTTTTTTGGGTAACCTGTGAAACCCTTACAGGGCTGGGACTGGAGTGGAATGAGCTCAGGCTGTGGATTATGCCGAAGTCAATACCCTGAAATAAACCGCATCTTCGCCTTCCAAACACAGGAGCGTCCGACAGGAAGTTTAACATATGTTTTTTAAGCCCAGAGATTCTCTGAGGCAGGGCTAGAAAATATGTCTGTTACTAATTTGTTGTGGTTTTTGGGAATGTACTGTATTTTCAGAGTAGTATGACAAACAGTCGTCCTAAATGGAAACTGTGATTTTTTTTCTGCTGTGAAAAAAGATTAATTGATTGGGATTTCAAGGAAGAAAACAAAGTGCTGTGGGAAGATGTTCCCCCTAACCCTAACCCCGCCTCCAACCCTAACATAGCTTTCACGCGATGCACACACACTTCACACACAGAGAGATCAACGGGTCAACCATAACACAGCTTTCACGCGATGCACACACACTTCACACACAGAGAGATCAACGGGTCA
>NC_083763.1:260000-270000 GCF_963514075.1 Conger conger
ACCGCCTCTGGCAGCACTGATGCCGTTATAAGACACATCCCCTGAACGCTGGAATCACAAACACAGCACAGTGTGCTGCTCACAGAGCTCACCGCAGGGCCTCAGTCCACACTGACATTCTGAACTGCACATCAGTGAATATCGTATAATCGGACCCACTGGAAACACTAATGATTCCTTGGAGCTGCAGCCTAGTACCTTGTTTGGAAAGGCCCACATCTGGAGCCGGGCGATGCTGGGCTTTACTGCACGCAGAACACGACTACAAAACACTTTCATCACCTGCTTGTCCCAGCGTCAAGTTTCACCAGCTCTCATCAGTCAAGGGCATTATATTTCAGTACAAAACCAGTGAAACACCCAAAGCATCTTAAACAATAATAGACTAAAAATAGACTAGACATTAAACACAGTAACAATACACTCTGCACGTTAAACACAGTAAAAATACACTCTGCATGTTAAACACAGTAAAAATACACTCTGCACATTATGCACTGTGTGATATGTAAAAGGCAGTATTAGCATTAGTAAAGGCTTCTTAAGGCCATGTGTGTGAAATGTAAAAGGCAGTATTAGCATTAGTAAAGGCTTCTTAAGGCGTGTGTGTGAAATGTAAAAGGGTGTGGAGACAGCTGGGGTGGACCGGGAGTGAAGTGTGCTTTTCTTCAGCTCAGCGTGTCCTAGGAGAGTAGCAGATGACAGATGTAGGTGTAGACTTCACCTCCTGTGAGAGGGTGTCTACTCTTATTCCCAGAAATCAGCGCTGTGAGTTCAAGCCAGCTCCCCAAATCCCCCCCTGGGCAAACCACACAGCATTCCCCAGGCTGCCTAGGCCCAAAGTCTGCAAACAATCTGCAAACAATCAGTGCGAAATGTTCCGCACACGTCCAGTCTCTTCTGAATGTCTCTGATTTCTGTCACAATCCCATTGTTATCCATGTGTCCAAATCAGGACTCTATTCAAATCAACCTCCTGTCCCAATGTCTTCCTTTCCACTGAACCAAAGGAGAGCTGAAACCAAGCAGTGTGTCCTGGAGCACGCTAAACCAGGAGAGCTGAAACCAATCCAGCAGTGTGTCCTGGAGCACGCTAAACCAGGAGAGCTGAAACCAAGCAGTGTGTCCTGGAGCACGCTAAACCAGGAGAGCTGAAATCAGTGTGTCCTGGAGCACGCTAAACCAGGAGAGCTGAAACCAAGCAGTGTGTCCTGGAGCACGCTAAACCAGGAGAGCTGAAACCAATCAGTGTGCCCTGGAGCACGCTAA
Organism: Conger conger; assembly: GCF_963514075.1. Lineage (NCBI taxonomy): Eukaryota > Metazoa > Chordata > Actinopteri > Anguilliformes > Congridae > Conger > Conger conger. The sequence goes on from NC_083763.1 coordinate 261,270, forward strand.
ACCAGGAGAGCTGAAACCAATCCAGCAGTGTGTCCTGGAGCACGCTAAACCAGGAGAGCTGAAACCAAGCAGTGTGTCCTGGAGCACGCTAAACCAGGAGAGCTGAAACCAATCCAGCAGTGTGTCCTGGAGCATGCTAAACCAGGAGAGCTGAAACCAATCAGTGTGCCCTGGAGCACGCTAAACCAGGAGAGCTGAAACCAATCAGTGTGCCCTGGAGCACGCTAAACCAGGAGAGCTGAAACCAAGCAGTGTGTCCTGGAGCACGCTAAACCAGGAGAGCTGAAACCAAGCAGTGTGTCCTGGAGCACGCTAAACCAGGAGAGCTGAAACCAATCCAGCAGTGTGTCCTGGAGCACGCTAAACCAGGAGAGCTGAAACCAAGCAGTGTGTCCTGGAGCACGCTAAACCAGGAGAGCTGAAACCAATCCAGCAGTGTGTCCTGGAGCACGCTAAACCAGGAGAGCTGAAACCAAGCAGTGTGTCCTGGAGCACGCTAAACCAGGAGAGCTGAAACCAAGCAGTGTGTCCTGGAGCACGCTAAACCAGGAGAGCTGAAACCAATCAAGCAGTGTGTCCTGGAGCACGCTAAACCAGGAGAGCTGAAACCAATCGTTGTAGTTAGTACTGACGTCCACATTCCAACAGCATGATCTGGAATAAGAATTCTATTATTTTCTTGTTCATCATAAACTTTTAATGAGGACTAGAATGATTTAATCTAAGCTAAATTTATATAAATGTAATCTGATGCCAGCAATGTTGATTTTTAATGTTATATTTTTTGAAAGCTGAAAATATTCTTGCCAAAAACAGTTTGATTCAACCATTGAAACGGGAGCCTTTTTATTGATTGGTTGTTTCTGATACAGAACTAAACTCTGGTAGGAGCTCAATGATGACTCCAGTACCGGACTGATACTGTAGATATTATACTACATTATACTGCACTATACTAATACTGGGTTCTGAGATAAAGAACTATGGTGTACCATTTGTTATTGACCATTTTTTATTTTCACCAAAATTGTTAAAAAATATATATATATACAGATAACATCATATTTCCATTATTGTGTGTACAATCCAACAAAGCATGTCTTATCAAAGCATCTCTAATGCCTTCTGCTTTGAGGAAAAATAAGGATGTTTATAAACTAACCTAATCTAACTTCCTCCACTGAGAAGATGCTGGTTTGTGTAAACTAAACTAAACTAAACTAAACTGAATTGAATTGAATTGAATTGAATTGAATTGAATTGAATTGAATTGAATTGAATTGAATTGAATTGAATTGAATTGAATTGAATTGAATTGTGCTAATCTTTTGTATCCTGCATATTAAAGGTGCAGGATCTGCATGTCTCGTGGCCTCTGACCAGCATGGTGTAGTTTGATTATCGGGTTTCATACGTCTCTGGAAAAGCCTCGTGCTGACTGCTCTGTCCCTGAAATGATCCTCTGTGAGCCCAAATGTCGCTGAGCAGCCTGCTCTATGCTGGTCTCCAATGGAGCATTAAGGACTTAAAGGAGAAACATCTGGCAAAGCAAGCCTACAGGGATGGGACTGTTCCCACCGAACGGACAATCAGGCCTCACAGGGATGACGTGATGGCCGCTCTTGGGTTGACGGCCCAACGGCACCGCGTGTGGATCTGGGATGGGCCGTAGCCAGCCGGGCCGGGCCAGGCTAACAGACCGGAGACTGGAGCCTCCCATTAAAGCTGAGCTCCACTGATGATGAGGAACAGCTTCACTCAGCGATGAGCCGGCCGCCCTTTAGCCACAGACACACAGACACACAGACACACAGAGACACAGACACACAGACACACAGACACACAGAGACACACAGAGACACAGACACACAGACACACAGACACACAGAGACACACAGAGACACAGAGACACAGACACACAGAGACACAGACACACAGACACACAGAGACACAGAGATACAGAGACACAGACACACAGAGACACACAGAGACACAGAGACACAGAGACACAGACAGACAGACACACAGACACACACAGGCACACAGAGATACAGACACACAGACACACAGACACACAGAGACACAGACACACACAGACACACAGAGACACAGACACACAGACACACAGAGACACACAGAGACACAGAGACACAGAGATACAGACACACAGGCACACAGAGACACAGACACACAGACACACAGACACACAGAGACACACAGAGACACAGAGACACAGAGACACAGAGACACAGCCACAGAGACACAGAGACACAGACACACACAGACACACAGCCACACAGACACAGAGACACAGAGACACAGACACACAGACACACAGACACACAGAGACACAGACACACAGACACACAGCCACAGAGACACAGAGACACAGAGACACAGACACACAGACACACAGACACACAAAGACACAGACACACAGATACACAGACACACAGACACAGAGCCACAGACACAGAGACACAGAGACACAGAGACACAGACATACAGACACACAGACATACAGACACACATCGACACACAGCCACAGAGCCACAGACACACAGAGACACAGCGACACATTGACACACAGCCACAGAGCCACAGACACACAGACACACAGAGCCACAGAGACACAGACACACAGACACACAGTTGTCAGGGTGTTACTGGGCTGTTGTTAGGGTGTTGTTGGACAGTTGTCAGGGAGTTGTTGGCCTGTTGTCAGGGTGTTACTGGGCTGTTGTTACGGTGTTGCTGGACAGGTGTCAGGGAGCTGTTGGCCTGTTGTCAGGGTGTTGCCAGGCAGTTGTTAGAGTGTTGCTGGGCTGTTGTTAGGGTGTTGTCAGGCAGTTGTTAGGGTGTTGCCGGGCAGTTGTTGAGGTATTACTGGGCTGTTGTTAAGGTGTTGCTGGGCATTTTTAGTGTGTTGCCGGGCTGTTGTTAGGGTGTTGCTGGACAGGTGTCAGGGAGCTGTTGGCCTGTTGTCAGGGTGTTGCCAGACAGTTGTTAGAGTGTTGCTGGGCTGTTGTCAGGGTGTTACCGGGCTGTTGTCAGGGTGTTACCAGGTAGTTGTCAGGGAGTTGTTGGTCTATTGTCAGGGTGTTACCGGGCTGTTGTCAGGGTTGTACCGGGCTGTTGTTAGGGTGCTGCCAGGCAGTTGTTAGAGTGTTGCCGGGCTGTTGTTAGGGTGTTGCCAGGCAGTTGTTAGAGTATTACCGGGCAGTTGTCAGGGTGTTGCTGGACAGTTGTCAGGGAGTTGTTGGCCTGTTGTCAGGGTGTTACCGGGCTGTTGTCTGGGTGTTGCTGGACAGTTGTCAGGGAGTTGTTGGCCTGTTGTCAGGGTGTTGCCAGGCAGTTGTTAGAGTGTTGCCGGGTTGTTTGGGTTTTGCCAGACAGTTGTTAGAGTGTTAAAGTACACACACACACATACACTCAGGGCAAGTCCCCTGTAGAGTGACCGAAAGGAGCCTGGGCTGCTGTTGGGCTGCTGTTGAGCTGTCAGTAGGGTGTTACCGGGCTGTTGTTAGGGTGTTGCCAGGTAGTTGTTAGAGTGTTGCCGGGCTGTTGTTAGGGTGTTGCCGGGCAGTTGTTGAGGTGTTACTGGGCTGTTGTTAGGGTTTTACTGGGCAGTTGTTAAGGTGTTACTGGGCATTTTTAGTCTGTTGCCGGGCTCTTTCTGGGCTGGTGCTGGGCTGTTACTGGGCTGTTGCTGAGCTGTTACTGGGCTGTTGCTGGGCTGTTACTGGGCTGTTACTGGGCCGTTGCTGGGCTGTTGCCGGGCTGTTGCTGGGTAATGCATTGCAGGCAGCAGTGAAAGCTCAAACATAGTCATGCAGCAGAATCAGATGCATTAACTTGTGAGTGAGATACTGTATCTGTGTGTATGAACCTGTATCTGTGTGTTGTGTATATTGGTATGCACCAGTATCTGTGTGTTGTGTGTATGGGTGTGTGCACATGTCTGTGAATCTGTGTGTGTGTTCATGTGTTTGTCCTTTGGCCTTGTTGTTGAAGGGTCATAGGAGGCAGATTTTGGCTGAAGTTGAGGTTGGTATGGGAACAGGCCTGATCTGCTTCTCAAGTGTGCAGGTGCAGCTTCAGATAGCAATATCTCATTAGCTCAAAACACACATATTCACATCCTCCCCTGGGTTAACAAGAAAGCTAAAGGGGGCTGATGGTCAGAAGACAGCATGACTGCCTGAGTACTGGGACCGTACTGGGATCATACTGGAATCATGCTGGTATTGTATCCACATCTTGTGGGTTTAAATTCCTGTGTTCATGTGGGTTTACTCCGGGTACTCCAGTTTCCTCCCACACTCAAAGACATGCGTGTCAGGTTGGGTGTGCTCCTGCCGTTGCCCTTGACCAAGGCTCTGGCCTCAGAACTGGAGCTGGTCCCTGGGCACTGCACTGTGGCTGCCCACTGCTCCCCAGTAACTAGAATGGGTCAAATGCAGGACAAATTACCCCATGGGGTTAAATAAAGTATTTTTCTTATTTGTATATGTTATCTTATTTTATCTCATCATACACACTCTACAGCTGTTACTGCTGCAGCTACTATCTTTAATACATTCCTCTTTTCACTTCCTCCTTTCACTCCAGATGCTGGAATTCTCCTCCATCCACATTTCCAGGATTTTGACTTTATGCCTGGAATGGCTATTTAAGGACAGCCTGCTGTTTAACAGTTAAACCCACCCGCCAATTTGTTCGCCGATTTGATTTAATGTTTTTATATTATAGGACAGGACATTTAGCTCAGAACTTGCCATCTTTCACTGGCTGCTGTGCAAAAATAAATTCACTTCAGACTCTCTCCTTATTTCAACAGTTTCCAGAATCCTACTCCCCTTCCCCCACCTTAAGTTTTCAAGATTGGCTGAAAGTTATATTACCGAGTTTCTGCCTGTCTCTCTGAAAGCATTTATGCAATCTTACCAGCTGCTTTCGGGGCTCAAAAGGCCTTTCAGAAATCTGAGGATTGCATCATTTCAGCGAGTTTGTGTTTGGTGGCAGATCCACTCAGCCTTAAACAGGCTCATCAGAGTAAAGCATTCTGGGACAGAAGCAGGGAAAACATTCTCCAAATGTTTATGCAAAAGATGAGGATTAAACTCTCTCAACTCATCCTCAACTCTTTGAACCAACCTCACCATCACACCATCTCACCCCCAACCTCACCATCTCATTCCCAACACCCTCAACCAACCTCACCATCACACCATTTCACCCCCAACACCCTCAACCCACCTCACCATCTCATCCCCAACACCCTCAACCAACCTCACCATCTCACCATCTCACCCCCAACCTCACCATCTCATCCCCAACACCCTCAACCAACCTCACCATCTCACCATCTCACCCCCAACCTCACCATCTCATCCCCAACACCCTCAACCAACCTCACCATCTCATCCCCAACACCCTCAACCAACCTCACCATCTCATCCCCAACACCCTCAACCAACCTCACCATCTCACCATCTCACCCCCAACCTCACCATCTCATCCCCAACCGCACCATCTCACCCCCAACACCCTCAACCAACCTCACCATCACACCATTTCACCCCCAACACCCTCAACCAACCTCACCATCACACCATTTCACCTTCTACACCCTCAACCCACCTCACCATCACACCATTTCATCCCCAACACCCTCTACACCCTCAACCAACCTCACCATCACACCATTTCACCCCCAACACCCTCAACCCACCTCACCATCTCATCCCCAACACCCTCAACCCACCTCACCATCTCATCCCCAACACCCTCAACCCACCTCACCATCTCATCCCCAACACCCTCAACCAACCTCACCATCTCATCCCCAACACCCTCAACCCACCTCACCATCTCATCCCCAACACCCTCAACCCACCTCACCATCACACCATTTCACCCCCAACACCCTCCACACCCTCAACCAACCTCACCATCACACCATCTCATCCCCAACACCCTCAACCCACCTCACCATTTCACCCCCAACACCCTCTACACCCTCAACCAACCTCACCATCTCACATTACATTACATTACATTACATTATTGGCATTTGGCAGATGCTCTTATCCAGAGCGATGCACAGTTGCTTAGACTAAGCAGGAGACAATCCTCCCCTGGAGCAATGCAGGGTTAAGGGCCTTGCTCAAGGGCCCAACGGCTGTGTGGATCTTATTGTGGCTACACCGGGATTAGAACCACTGACCTTGTGAGTTCCAGTGATTTACCTTAACCACTACGCCACTACTCTTAAGGACGGTTTTGGGGGACGTGATGTGTGTGTTTTCTATCTCCAGCAACACAATGAACAGCCATGACTTCATGTCCCAGAATCCTCCGCTCAGCTCTGAAGGGCCCAAGCACAGTAGTGGTGTTTTCAGCTGTAATACAGATGAGGGCGTTGGGGGTGTGAGAAGCATGTGGTGCATTCGACCACTAACACAGCTCTGGGCTCTGTGTGAAACCATGATTTCTGTCAGAGCAAAACCATCAACAATTAAAGCTTGTAATCACTACTGAGATCAAAACGGAACAGATTACTCCCCAGATTACATTATGCACACATGCTGCAGGAATGTGTAAAAAATGCGATCTACAACAAAATGCCAATAACGATTTACTATTTTACTATTACTAATTATTATTTATTAGCTCAGAAACTTCTCATAACATTTAAATTATCTTAAATTGAAACCTACCCAACTGTACTATACACCATTTATCAGAATATTAAGCATGTTTTGGCAAGGAGTTGAAATGATATATTATAGTTTCACTGGCTAAAATAGGGAATTAGAACTTCAAACAATACACTGTTTTGAACTAGTCATCAATCGTTCAAATAATTGTTTCAGCACATACATAATGTATTACATACACAATATATCCATGTCCTTCTAGTGAGCGATGTGTGTTTCATTGTGAATGTAAATACACATTGCATTTGTAATTCAAATTGCATCACTCTTTTAAACAGTAGAGCACGTGTGTTCCTCAGTAAAATAACAGAAGAAAATTGCTGGACTTTTGAAGTATAATTTTCGCACAGTATTCATGAAGGGCCTTCTTGAATCTGCACTTCAGTAACATAACCGCCAATGTATATATTTCAATAAATATGCTGTAAATAACCTTTACTGTTACTTTTACAGTCAATTGTATACAAGTATGATTGCAGATATTATAATCAGATTTATTTGAAAAGTAATATGAAATAGTATGAAAATATTATATATGAAAAGTAATAATTGCAATTTTCAGGTAGAAATTAAAATATTTTCCAAGTTTTTTCACACACAACATAATATTATTGTTGACATGCAATGACATGCACTATATACAGTAACTAGGATATTCAACATTTATACTTAATAAAATACTGCAGATGATTTTTAAGTTACTGAATAGTTTTTCACAGCATTTGAACATGTGCCTGTTTACTTGTTTGCTCTCAATGAAACACTATTTAATTTCCATTGGTGCAATAGACCAATCACATGCGCACTCCAGCACTGCTGCATGCTGGGATATCCTGTACAAATCTATTTCATTATGCACCTGTCATGCCCCGAGTGTGGCTATCTGACTGACAGTGTAGACTATATGTTTCAATTAAACAGGGTGTCTGGTTCAGAATATCTATAACAAGCTGTCACGTTGTTTTAATGCAGGATGGTTTCCCTCCTGCATGTATCACCTATGGTGTATATGCATCCTGTGCGCATGGCAGTCTGCTGCAGAGGCAGTTATGATGCAGAGGCAGTTGTGATGCAGAGGCAGTTATGATGCAGAGGCAGTTATGATGCAGAGGCAGTTGTGATGCAGAGGCAGTTATGATGCAGAGGCAGTTATGATGCAGAGGCAGTTATGAGGCAGAGGCAGTTATGAGGCAGAGGCAGTTATGATGCAGAGGCAGTTATGATGCAGAGGCAGTTGTGATGCAGAGGCAGTTATGATGCAGAGGCAGTTATGATGCAGAGGCAGTTATGATGCAGAGGCAGTTATGATGCAGAGGCAGTTATGACGCTCCCACCACTTTCTGTCACTTTTTACATCCTTTGTTTCCCACACCCAGAAATGGAGAGAAGTGGATGGAAATGGAGGGAAATGGAGGCCTATCGGGGACTAGTCATGACAGGAGGAATGCATGTGCTGATGTATCTGTGTGTGCTGATTTAAGAGACGCCAGCGCATGTATGAGGGAGGGGGGAGGAATCCTGGGACTCACGGTGTGTCCCGTCAGGCTGGCGCGGGGGTGGGGGTGGAATGCGTTTCGCCGCGTTCCTGGTGTGATTTGTTTCTGGAAAAGGCGTGAATGGCAGAGATCAGATGGAACTGAGCCGTCTGGTGAAGAGAGGACATGAGCTGACATACAAATGCTTACTGGGGATATTTACACATATCTACATTTATACCCATCTACTGGGGATATTTACACACATTTACATTTATACCCATCTACTGGGGATATTTACACACACCTACTGAGAATATTTACACACATCTATGTCTACACACATCTACGTTTAGACACACCTACTGGGGATATTTATACACATCTATGTTTATACACATCCACTGGGGACATTTACACACATATACTGGGGATATTTAAACACATCTACGTTCATACACATCTACTGATCTACATATCTAGCCATTTCAGTATGAGGTGTGTATGTGAGTGTGTGAAAACACGTGTGTGTAT
>NC_083763.1:280000-287500 GCF_963514075.1 Conger conger
TGTCTGAATCACTAAACCCTTCACGCTCTCCCTACAGATCAGTAATATCCTGCTGTTTTACTATCCATGTTTTGGCCTTCCTGCAGTTGGAGAGTAAACAGCTTTTAGAAAACAGCTGCTTCTTGTTGGCACATTAAGTTATCAGATGTTTATTTTTCATTGTCTATTGGCACCACTTAACAGCTTGCAGAAACACCACACTGAACTGAACTGGAGTCGGTGAAGAGCTTAAGCTTCTTACAGATCATCTTTCTCAAGAAAACCGGACTCAGAAACGACAGCACTTCTAAATTGTGTGTGTGTGTGTGTGTGTGTGTGCATGTGTCTGGGTGTGTGCGTGTGTGAGTCTGTGTGTGTGTGTGTGTGTGTGTCTGTGTGTGTATGTGTGTGTGCGTGTGTGTGAGTGTATGTGTGTGTGTGTGCGTGTGTGAGTCTGTGTGTGTGTGTGTGTCTGTGTCTGTGTGTGTGTGTGCGTGTGTCTGTGTGTGTGAGTGCGTGTGTGTGTGTATGTGTGTGTGTGTGTGAGTGTGTGTGTGTGTGTGAGTATATGTGTGTGTGTGAGTGTATGTGTGTGTGTAAGTGTGTCTGTGTGTGTCTCTGTGTGTGTGTGAGTGTATGTGTGTGTGTATGTGTCTGTGTGTGTGTGTGTGAGTGTATGTGTGAGTGTGTGTGTGAGTGTATGTGTGTGTGAGTGTTTGTGTGTGTGTGAGTGTATGTGTGTGTGTGTGCGTGTGTGAGTCTGTGTGTGAGTGTATGTGTGTGTGAGTGTATGAGTGAGTGTGTGTGTGTGTGTGTGTCAGCAGGCCCAAATTGAATCAGTGCGGGGTGTGGAAATGAAATGTAGGCTTTGTGGTGGGGGGGCTGGAAGGTGTGCACAGCGCTGAGCTCCCAGTGCGGCAGATTAGCGCCCAGAGTGCCTGTTACATTAGCCCCCCCACGCACCTCAGATCCCCAATCTCATTAGGCTAATTAACTCTGCCTCCCTCCACCAACTCCAATCCATTCCATTTATTTAACCCCCCCGTGCCCTCCCTGCCCTCCCCCACCACCCCTAATCGGTTCCGTGCCCCAGCGCCTGCCCACCCCAAATCGAATGAAAGCTGAGACTCACCGCCCATGCCTGAGCTCATCAGGGCCTTTTTACCGGCAGGGCTGGAGTACAGCCCTGTCCCAGCACTGGTCCATATCACTGCTCTGATTGGTCCATCACATTACAGGCGTTTAGCAGACATTCGTGTCCAGAGCGATGTCAAAACCCTGAGAGAGAAGTACAGCTGCCAGAAGTGACTGCATAGTTAAGAACTTGGACCCTGTAATCTGTCAAAAAAAACTAAAACTAAACCACCAAAAATAACTATAAAACAGTCCTGCCAAACATGCAGTAATAAAACAAATAAGTGTGATAACAACTGTGATAAAAACGTAGACAGAACTAAATTAATTAGAAATGACAGTTGTCCTTCATTTAAAAATCAGTGTGAAATGCGCTAAAGCAGAGAGAGAGGACAGCAGGCAGAGTTCTGATTCAATAAAAACCAACAGACTCAAACATCACTGTGAAACAGACTCAAACAGACTCAAACATCACTGATAAAAAGACTCAAACATCACTGTGGGGGCTCCCAGCCTGCCCACTCACACTGGCCTTCGTGTGAGGTGTGCCAGATTACATTTCCCACAGAGCAGCCCATAATTTAGGCCCGCGTCCTTCTGTTTCTACGTTCCAGTGACGTGTGAACATGGGGTTTCAGAGGAGCCATGGCAGGGACACTGAAGAGCGCCCGGGTGTGATAGCGGTAATCTCACTCTCGGTTACAGTTACAGCAGCACTCAAAACAAAGGGAGTATCCCAGCTCCAGCATCTGTTAGCATTTATCACGTATTTATCGGAGTTATGCCGGAGATTACTCTGCGGGTACATTACCCTGGGCTACACAGCAACGTAACGGCCAGGAAAATAGGCAGCTTTTAACTGTCATTTAGCACCATATTACACATGATACAGAAAATATTACATGTGATACAGACCATATTACAGTATGGTACAGGCCATTATATGGATGGATATATTTGAACGACACACACACACACAAACAAACACACACACACACACACTGTCCTCAAAGTGTGTCCTGTCTATTAAGCATAGTGTGTACTCTTTAGCGTGTAGTTCTTAGTACATGAGGGGTAGTAGGTGAAAAATATCCCCCAAACATTCTGGGCTGTCTAATGCTCAGGCAAATGGGCCTGTAACTTCAAAGGTTGAAAATGCCCATTGCTTTGCTGCCTGCCTTCGAGGAATACACAGTTCAGCATCTCTGATGCCTCCATAAAACACACAACCAGCAGTGTGAATGGGCAGTGACACACACACCCAGCAGTGTGTAACAACGCAACCTCTGCCCTCAAAACGCAGAAGTGAATAAAGCTGGATTATTCACAGCTCAGGTATGACACATGCAGCCCCGTGCAGCAGAAATGAAAGACTGCTCTTCTTCTTTTCTTTTCTTTTCCGGGGGAGAGGGTGATGGGCAGGGGGAAGCAGTCAGTAACGTGGAGTGATTTTGGGGAGCCAGCAGTGTTGGGCCAAACAGGGTGTTCCCCATCCAGTGGGGTGGGGGAGTGGGGGGGCAAACGCTCCCATTGTAAACCCTGTGTGCTGGTCAATCTGGTACAAGAAATCAGAGGATTCTGGAAGAGTGCACAAAACAGGGTGGAGATTTGATTATTTTCCTAGCGGAGAGTGGTCTCAGACAGGTTTACTGCCTCATTGTGTTTCCTCTCAGGCTGTTTGCCCTCAATCCTTCTGGCTCCATCAGACGCTGTCTGTCATTTCACATCTTAACACCTGGACCTAGAAAAACAGAGCACTGTTCACCCCGCTAAGCACCTTCTGTGTGTATGCGCATGTGTGTGTGTGTGTGTGTGTGTGTGTGTGCGTGTGCATATGAGTGTGTGTGTATGAGAGAGTGTGTGAGTGTGTTTGTGTGTGTGAGTGTGTGCAAGTGTGTGTGTGTGAGTGTCTATGTGTGTGTGTGCATGTCTGTGTGTGAGTGTGTGTGCATGTCTGTGTGTGTGAGAGTGTGTGTGTGCATGTTTGTGTGTGTGTCAGTGTGTGTGAGCATGTCTGTGTGTGTGAGTGTGTGCATGTCTGTGTGTGTGTGTGTGTGTGTGTGTGTGTGTGTGTGTGTGTGAGTGTGTGAGTGCATGTTTGTGTGTGTGTGTGTGTGTGTGTGTGTGTGTTACCTGATATCAGTACGCATGCTAACCTAAAAGGACTTTTTCTTTGATCATCCCTGTCGATGGGAAAGTTTGTCTCAGAGTGCATAATTCAGCCTGATGATTTCCTCATATCATAACACCGGGGGGCGCTATGAGGTGGAATGGGCCTGCATGCTCCTCTCATGAGAAATCACAGTCCTCATGCGGCTCTGTGACTAAAACAGTCCTTCTAGTGAGGAACTAACTCACATCAGTGCTACAGCAACCCTGGAGCCCTACTCTACAGCAACACTACAGCAAGACTACTCTACAACAAAACTACTGCAACACTACTCTACAGAAACATGACAGCAAGACTACTCTACAACAAAACTACTCTACAGAAACACTACAACAACACAACTCTACAACAACACTACTCTACAGAAACATGGCAGCAACACTACTCTACAACAACACTACTCTACAGAAACACTACAACAACACTACTCTACAACAACACTACAACAACACTACTCCACAGTAACACTACAGCAACACTACTGTACAGCAACACTACAACAACACTACTCTACAAAAACACTACTCTACAGCAACAATACTCTACAACAACACTACAGTAACACAACTCTAAAACAACACTACAGCACACTACTCTTCAATAACATGACAGGAACACTACTCTACAACAACACTACAGCAAGACTACTCTCCAACAACACTACAGCAACACAACTCTACAACAACACTACAGCAACACTACTCTACAACAAGACTACAGCAACACAACTCTACAACAACACTACAGCAACACTACAGCAACACTACTCTACAACAACACTACTCTACAGAAACACTACTCTACAGAAACATGACAGCAACACAACTCTACAGCAACACTACTCTACAACAAGACTACAGCAACACAACTCTACAACAACACTACTCTACAGCAACACAACAGCAACACTACTCTACAACACGACTACAGCAACACTATTCTACAACAAGACTACAGCAACACAACTCTACAACAACACAACAGCAACACTACTCTCCAACAACACTACTCTACAACAACACGACTCTACAACTACACTACAGCAACACTACTCTACAACAACACTACAGCAACACTACTCTACAACAACACTAAGGCAACACGACTCTACAACAACACTACAGCAACACTACAGCAACATTACTCTACAACAACACTACAGCAACACTACTCTACAACAACACTACGGCAACACTACTCTACAGCAACACTACAGCAACACAACTCTACAACAACACTACTCTACAGCAACACTACTCTACAATAACACTACTCTACAGAAACACGACAGCAACACTACTCTACAACAACACTACAGCAACACGACTCTACAACAACATTACAGCAACAGTACTCTACAACAACACTACAGCAACACTACTCTACAACAACACTACAGCAACACTACTCTACAACAACACTACAGCAACACAACTCTACAGCAACACTACTCTACAACAACACTACTCTACAACAACACCACTCTACAACAACACTACAGCAACACAACTCTACAACAACACTACTCTACAGAAACATGACAGCAACACAGCTCTACAACAACACTACTCTTCAACAACACTACAGCAACACTACTCTACAACAACACTACAGCAACACTACTCTACAACAACACTACAGCAACACTACTCTACAACAACACTACAGCAACACTACTCTGCAACAACACTACAGCAACACTACTCTACAACAACACTACAGCAACACTACTCTACAACAACACTACAGCAACACTACTCTACAACAACACTACAGCAACACAACTCTACAGCAACACTACTCTACAACAACACTACTCTACAACAACACCACTCTACAACAACACTACAGCAACACAACTCTACAACAACACTACTCTACAGAAACATGACAGCAACACAGCTCTACAACAACACTACTCTTCAACAACACTACAGCAACACTACTCTACAACAACACTACAGCAACACTACTCTACAACAACACTACAGCAACACTACTCTACAACAACACTACAGCAACACTACTCTGCAACAACACTACAGCAACACTACTCTACAACAACACTACAGCAACACTACTCTACAACAACACTACAGCAACACTACTCTACAACAACACTACAGCAACACTACTCTACAACAACACTACAGCAACACTACTCTACAACAACACTACAGCAACACAACTCTACAGCAACACTACACTACAACAACACTACAGCAACACAACTCTACAGCAGCACTACTCTACAACAACACTGCAGCAACACTACTCTACAACAACACTACTCTACAACACTACAGCAACACTACTCTACAACAACACTACAGCAACACTACTCTACAACAACACTACAGCAACACTACTCTACAGCAACACTACACTACAACAACACTACAGCGACACAACTCTACAGCAACACGAGTCTACAACAACACTACAACAACACTACTCTACAACAACACTACAGCAACACTACTCTACAGCAACACTACTCTACAACAACACTACAACAACACTACTCTACAACAACACTACAGCAACACTACTCTACAACAACACTACAGCAACACTACTCTACAGCAACACTACAGCAACACTACTCTACACTACAGCAACACTACAGCAACACTACAGCAACACTACACTACAGCAACACTACACTACAACAACACTACTCTACAACAACACTACAGCAACACTACTCTACAACAACACTACTCTACAGCAACACTACACTACAACAACACTACTCTACAACAACACTACAGCAACACTACTCTACAACAACACTACAGCAACACTACTCTACAACAACACTACAGCAACACTACTCTACAACAACACTACAGCAACACAACTCTACAACAACACTACTCTACAACAACACTACAGCAACACTACTCTACAACAACACTACAGCAACACTACTCTACAACAACACTACACTACAGCCACACTACAGCAACACTACTCTACAACAACACTACAGCAACACTACTCTACAACAACACTACACTACAGCAACACTACAGCAACACTACTCTACAACAACACTACACTACAGCCACACTACAGCAACACGAGTCTACAACAACACTACACTACAACAACACTACAGCAACACTACTCTACAACAACACTACACTACAGCCACACTACAGCAACACTACTCTACAACAACACTACAGCAACACTACTCTACAACAACACTACTCTACAACAACACTACAGCAACACTACTCTACAACAACACTACAGCAACACTACTCTACAGCAACACTACTCTACAACAACACTACAACAGCACTACTCTACAACAACACTACAGCAACACTACTCTACAACAACACTACACTACAGCAACACTACAGCAACACTACTCTACAACAACACTACAACAACACTACTCTACAACAACACTACAGCAACACCCTACCATCTCTCTCCCCAGGGCCTGTGATCTTAATTCATGAGAAGTTAAAAATAATGAAATTATTTCTAGAAACTAAAAAGCAGTAAACTGTGCAGGTTTTCTCTTTGTGTGACATTCAGCAGACACTGTTCTCGACAGACTGTTCTCCACAGACTGTTCTTTGCGTGTCTTACACACAGTCCAGTGGAACAGCTGCACAGGTAAGAACCATAATCAACACTGCAGCTGGGCCCAGGCCCTCCTAACACACCACTGCTCAAACATGGCTGGGTGCTCTGTTTCCTATTACATCATTTTAATCTGCAATATGAGAGGCTTGGTCTTGGCACAAAATGGCGCTGTACAGAGCAGTGAAAGATCTGGACGCACATTACCTCACCAATCCGATCGCCTGTGTCACTTCTACAATTATGCACTAATATCGCTGGAAAACAAAATGTCTTTCATTGTGGTTAAGACACAGGTATAAGAGGAAGTTCAATTTAGGGGTTATATAAAGTTATGAGTGATTACCTTATTACTGTTTGGATACATTTGCAATGCTTATTATTTTGATCTTACATCAACAATACCCACAGCAAACCTACCATTTTATCTGTGCTATGACATCAGTAGACCGATGTCATTTCATCAGGCTTATGACCACGAGACACAGTGTGGCTGCAGGTAGTAGGAAAATAGGTAACCAAGGTAACCTGGAAGAGGTATTATATTCTTAGACAGATGTACACACACAACACTCAGTTAGGCAAAGAGCAGAGAGAATTATGGCATAGGA
>NC_083763.1:292500-310000 GCF_963514075.1 Conger conger
GGCCCCTGAAAGAGTAAGCACTGGCCCCTGAAAGAGTAGGAACTGGCCCCTGAAAGAGTAAGAACTGGCCCCTGAAAGAGTAAGCACTGGCCCTGAAAGTGTAAGCACCAGGCCCCTGAAAGTGTAAGAAGTGGCCCCTGAAAGAGTAAGAACTGGCCCCTGGAAGAGTAAGAACTGGCCCCTGAAAGAGTAAGCACCAGGCCCCTGAAAGAGTAAGCACCAGGCCCCTGAAAGAGTAAGCACCAGGCCCCTGAAAGAGTAAGAACTGGCCCCTGAAAGAGTAAGCACCAGGCCCCTGAAAGAGTAAGAACTGGCCCCTGAAAGTGTAAGAACTGGCCCCTGAAAGAGTAAGCACCAGGCCCCTGAAAGAGTAAGCACTGGCCCCTGAAAGAGTAGGAACTGGCCCCAGAAAGAGTAAGAACTGGCCCCTGAAAGAGTAAGCACCAGGCCCCTGAAAGAGTAAGAACTGGCCCCTTAAAGTGTAAGAACTGGCCCCTGAAAGAGTAAGCACCAGGCCCCTGAAAGAGTAAGCACTGGCCCCTGAAAGTGTAAGCACCAGGCCGCTGAAAGAGTAAGAACTGGCCCCTGAAAGAGTAAGCACTGGCCCCTGAAAGTGTAAGCACCAGGCCGCTGAAAGAGTAAGAACTGGCCCCTGAAAGAGTAAGCACCAGGCCGCTGAAAGAGTAAGAACTGGCCCCTGAAAGAGTAAGCACCAGGCCCCTGAAAGAGTAAGCACCAGGCCCCTGAAAGAGTAAGCACTGGCCCCTGAAAGAGTAAGCACCAGGGAAGAGTAAGAACTGGCCCCTGAAAGAGTAAGCACCAGGCCCCTGAAAGAGTAAGCACCAGGCCCCTGAAAGAGTAAGCACCAGGCCCCTGAAAGAGTAAGAACTGGCCCCTGAAAGAGTAAGCACCAGGCCCCTGAAAGAGTAAGAACTGGCCCCTGAAAGTGTAAGAACTGGCCCCTGAAAGAGTAAGCACCAGGCCCCTGAAAGAGTAAGCACTGGCCCCTGAAAGAGTAAGAACTGGCCCCTGAAAGAGTAAGAACTGGCCCCTGAAAGAGTAAGCACCAGGCCCCTGAAAGAGTAAGAACTGGCCCCTTAAAGTGTAAGAACTGGCCCCTGAAAGAGTAAGCACCAGGCCCCTGAAAGAGTAAGCACTGGCCCCTGAAAGTGTAAGCACCAGGCCGCTGAAAGAGTAAGAACTGGCCCCTGAAAGAGTAAGCACTGGCCCCTGAAAGTGTAAGCACCAGGCCGCTGAAAGAGTAAGAACTGGCCCCTGAAAGAGTAAGCACCAGGCCGCTGAAAGAGTAAGAACTGGCCCCTGAAAGAGTAAGCACCAGGCCCCTGAAAGAGTAAGCACCAGGCCCCTGAAAAAGTAAGCACTGGCCCCTGAAAGAGTAAGCACCAGGCCCCTGAAAGAGTAAGCACCAGGCCCCTGAAAGAGTAAGCACTGGCCCCTGAAAGAGTGAGCACCAGGCCCCTGAAAGAGTAAGCACTGGCCCCTGAAAGAGTAAGCACTGGCCCCTGAAAGAGTAAGCACCAGGCCCCTGAAAGTGTAAGAAGTGGCCCCTGAAAGAGTAAGAACTGGCCCCTGGAAGAGTAAGAACTGGCCCCTGAAAGAGTAAGCACCAGGCACCTGAAAGAGTAAGCACCAGGCCCCTGAAAGAGTAAGCACTGGCCCCTGAAAGAGTAGGAACTGGCCCCTGAAAGAGTAAGAACTGGCCCCTGAAAGAGTAAGCACTGGCCCTGAAAGTGTAAGCACCAGGCCCCTGAAAGTGTAAGCACCAGGCCCCTGAAAGTGTAAGAAGTGGCCCCTGAAAGAGTAAGAACTGGCCCCTGGAAGAGTAAGAACTGGCCCCTGAAAGAGTAAGCACCAGGCCCCTGAAAGAGTAAGCACCAGGCCCCTGAAAGAGTAAGCACCAGGCCCCTGAAAGAGTAAGAACTGGCCCCTGAAAGAGTAAGCACCAGGCCCCTGAAAGAGTAAGCACCAGGCCCCTGAAAGAGTAAGCACCAGGCCCCTGAAAGAGTAAGAACTGGCCCCTGAAAGAGTAAGCACCAGGCCCCTGAAAGAGTAAGAACTGGCCCCTGAAAGTGTAAGAACTGGCCCCTGAAAGAGTAAGCACCAGGCCCCTGAAAGAGTAAGCACTGGCCCCTGAAAGAGTAGGAACTGGCCCCTGAAAGAGTAAGAACTGGCCCCTGAAAGAGTAAGCACCAGGCCCCTGAAAGAGTAAGAACTGGCCCCTTAAAGTGTAAGAACTGGCCCCTGAAAGAGTAAGCACCAGGCCCCTGAAAGAGTAAGCACTGGCCCCTGAAAGTGTAAGCACCAGGCCGCTGAAAGAGTAAGAACTGGCCCCTGAAAGAGTAAGCACTGGCCCCTGAAAGTGTAAGCACCAGGCCGCTGAAAGAGTAAGAACTGGCCCCTGAAAGAGTAAGCACCAGGCCGCTGAAAGAGTAAGAACTGGCCCCTGAAAGAGTAAGCACCAGGCCCCTGAAAGAGTAAGCACCAGGCCCCTGAAAAAGTAAGCACTGGCCCCTGAAAGAGTAAGCACCAGGCCCCTGAAAGAGTAAGCACCAGGCCCCTGAAAGAGTAAGCACTGGCCCCTGAAAGAGTGAGCACCAGGCCCCTGAAAGAGTAAGCACTGGCCCCTGAAAGAGTAAGCACTGGCCCCTGAAAGAGTAGGAACTGGCCCCTGAAAGAGTAAGAACTGGCCCCTGAAAGAGTAAGCACTGGCCCTGAAAGTGTAAGCACCAGGCCCCTGAAAGTGTAAGCACCAGGCCCCTGAAAGTGTAAGAAGTGGCCCCTGAAAGAGTAAGAACTGGCCCCTGAAAGAGTAAGCACCAGGCCGCTGAAAGAGTAAGAACTGGCCCCTGAAAGAGTAAGCACCAGGCCGCTGAAAGAGTAAGAACTGGCCCCTGAAAGAGTAAGCACCAGGCCGCTGAAAGAGTAAGAACTGGCCCCTGAAAGAGTAAGCACTGGCCCCTGAAAGAGTAAGCACCAGGCCCCTGAAAGTGTAAGAAGTGGCCCCTGAAAGAGTAAGAACTGGCCCCTGGAAGAGTAAGAACTGGCCCCTGAAAGAGTAAGCACCAGGCACCTGAAAGAGTAAGCACCAGGCCCCTGAAAGAGTAAGCACTGGCCCCTGAAAGAGTAGGAACTGGCCCCTGAAAGAGTAAGAACTGGCCCCTGAAAGAGTAAGCACTGGCCCTGAAAGTGTAAGCACCAGGCCCCTGAAAGTGTAAGCACCAGGCCCCTGAAAGTGTAAGAAGTGGCCCCTGAAAGAGTAAGAACTGGCCCCTGGAAGAGTAAGAACTGGCCCCTGAAAGAGTAAGCACCAGGCCCCTGAAAGAGTAAGCACCAGGCCCCTGAAAGAGTAAGCACCAGGCCCCTGAAAGAGTAAGAACTGGCCCCTGAAAGAGAAAGCACCAGGCCCCTGAAAGAGTAAGCACCAGGCCCCTGAAAGAGTAAGCACCAGGCCCCTGAAAGAGTAAGAACTGGCCCCTGAAAGAGTAAGCACCAGGCCCCTGAAAGAGTAAGAACTGGCCCTTGAAAGTGTAAGAACTGGCCCCTGAAAGAGTAAGCACCAGGCCCCTGAAAGAGTAAGCACTGGCCCCTGAAAGAGTAGGAACTGGCCCCTGAAAGAGTAAGAACTGGCCCCTGAAAGAGTAAGCACCAGGCCCCTGAAAGAGTAAGAACTGGCCCCTTAAAGTGTAAGAACTGGCCCCTGAAAGAGTAAGCACCAGGCCCCTGAAAGAGTAAGCACTGGCCCCTGAAAGTGTAAGCACCAGGCCGCTGAAAGAGTAAGAACTGGCCCCTGAAAGAGTAAGCACTGGCCCCTGAAAGTGTAAGCACCAGGCCGCTGAAAGAGTAAGAACTGGCCCCTGAAAGAGTAAGCACCAGGCCGCTGAAAGAGTAAGAACTGGCCCCTGAAAGAGTAAGCACCAGGCCGCTGAAAGAGTAAGAACTGGCCCCTGAAAGAGTAAGCACCAGGCCCCTGAAAGAGTAAGCACCAGGCCCCTGAAAAAGTAAGCACTGGCCCCTGAAAGAGTAAGCACCAGGCCCCTGAAAGAGTAAGCACCAGGCCCCTGAAAGAGTAAGCACTGGCCCCTGAAAGAGTGAGCACCAGGCCCCTGAAAGAGTAAGCACTGGCCCCTGAAAGAGTAAGCACTGGCCCCTGAAAGAGTAAGCACCAGGCCCCTGAAAGTGTAAGAAGTGGCCCCTGAAAGAGTAAGAACTGGCCCCTGGAAGAGTAAGAACTGGCCCCTGAAAGAGTAAGCACCAGGCACCTGAAAGAGTAAGCACCAGGCCCCTGAAAGAGTAAGCACTGGCCCCTGAAAGAGTAGGAACTGGCCCCTGAAAGAGTAAGAACTGGCCCCTGAAAGAGTAAGCACTGGCCCTGAAAGTGTAAGCACCAGGCCCCTGAAAGTGTAAGCACCAGGCCCCTGAAAGTGTAAGAAGTGGCCCCTGAAAGAGTAAGAACTGGCCCCTGGAAGAGTAAGAACTGGCCCCTGAAAGAGTAAGCACCAGGCCCCTGAAAGAGTAAGCACCAGGCCCCTGAAAGAGTAAGCACCAGGCCCCTGAAAGAGTAAGAACTGGCCCCTGAAAGAGTAAGCACCAGGCCCCTGAAAGAGTAAGCACCAGGCCCCTGAAAGAGTAAGCACCAGGCCCCTGAAAGAGTAAGAACTGGCCCCTGAAAGAGTAAGCACCAGGCCCCTGAAAGAGTAAGAACTGGCCCCTGAAAGTGTAAGAACTGGCCCCTGAAAGAGTAAGCACCAGGCCCCTGAAAGAGTAAGCACTGGCCCCTGAAAGAGTAGGAACTGGCCCCTGAAAGAGTAAGAACTGGCCCCTGAAAGTGTAAGAACTGGCCCCTGAAAGAGTAAGCACCAGGCCCCTGAAAGAGTAAGAACTGGCCCCTTAAAGTGTAAGAACTGGCCCCTGAAAGAGTAAGCACCAGGCCCCTGAAAGAGTAAGCACTGGCCCCTGAAAGAGAAAGCACTGGCCCCTGAAAGACTAAGCACTGGCCCCTGAAAGTGTAAGCACCAGGCCGCTGAAAGAGTAAGAACTGGCCCCTGAAAGAGTAAGCACCAGGCCGCTGAAAGAGTAAGAACTGGCCCCTGAAAGAGTAAGCACCAGGCCCCTGAAAGAGTAAGCACCAGGCCCCTGAAAGAGTAAGCACTGGCCCCTGAAAGAGTAAGCACCAGGCCCCTGAAAGAGTAAGCACCAGGCCCCTGAAAGAGTAAGCACTGGCCCCTGAAAGAGTGAGCACCAGGCCCCTGAAAGAGTAAGCACTGGCCCCTGAAAGAGTAAGCACTGGCCCCTGAAAGAGTAAGCACCAGGCCCCTGAAAGAGTAAGAACTGGCCCCTGAAAGTGTAAGAACTGGCCCCTGAAAGAGTAAACACCAGGCCCCTGAAAGAGTAAGCACTGGCCCCTGAAAGAGTAAGCACCAGGCCCCTGAAAGAGTAAGAACTGGCCCCTGAAAGAGTAAGCACCAGGCCCTGTAGTGGGTGGGCCGGAGGCACAGTAAAGCACCATAAAGCAGAAACAGGGATTAGACATTTATGAAACACTGCATTTAGTGTGTGTGAAATATGTGTGTGTGATATGGTATTCCTCTGAGTGTGTGTGAAATATGTGTGTGTGATATGGTATCCCTCTGAGTGTGTTTATGTGCCAGGGTGTGTGTGCATCCATCAGAGGACATATTCTCAACAGAGATGGACACACAGGCAGACAAACATTTTAATATAATATTTAATGTTTTATGAGCAGTAGAGTATTTATGTTTTATGAACAGTAGAGTATTTATGTTTCATGAACAGTAGAGTATTTATGTTTTATGAACAGTAGAGTATTTATGTTTTATGAACAGTAGAGTATTTATGTTTCATGAACAGTAGAGTATTTATGTTTTATGAACAGTAGAGCATTTATGTTTTATGAACATATTTTCCTGTTTTATGCAGTACTGTCTACTTACCTGTCATATCATATGTAGCTTCCAACAGATTTATTATAGACCACATATTTTAATATGGATTAAGGTGGCCTCAAATTCTTAATCAAAATTCAATATCTGTTGTTGGGAAATATGTCTCTGGTGTCGAAGAAACATAATTTTATGCCGCATTCTCACACTGTGAGAGAGTGCCCTCAATTTCTCTTTCTGGAAGAAATTACATGCATATTTACTATATTTATTGTGCAATACAGTGCAACAAACAAAAAAATAATGCAATGGAAGGAACACATTAAATCTGGTATTAAAATGTATTCTTGATGTAAACTGAATTCTGGGACAAAGGCTTGTTTATGTATTAATTTCTATTCTCTCAAAGCGTCTGAGTATTTTGGTTTAGCCAGAACCGTAAATGTTCTTCTCACTGTTTAATGAACAGAGATGTTATATAATGCTGAGAGAAAAAAAATATAATAATATTTTTTGAATAAACAAAAACTCATTAAAGACAGATGAGCATTTAAATCCCATTTTACAAACATCAGAACTGTTTAAATCTGAGAATGCGGCTCCGAGCGTTCAGGCAAAGCCAGTCGAACACAGACACGTTTACTGCCATGATTACTGCGTGCAGTGAGCCAGTCGAACACAGACACGTTTACTGCCATGATTACTGCGTGCAGTGAGCCAGTCGAACACAGACACGTTTACTGCCATGATTACTGCGTGCAGTGAGCCAGTCGAACACAGACACGTTTACTGCCATGATTACTGCGTGCAGTGAGCCAGTCGAACACAGACACGTTTACTGCCATGATTACTGCGTGCAGTGAGCCAGTCGAACACAGACACGTTTACTGCCATGATTACTGCGTGCAGTGAGCCAGTCGAACACAGACACGTTTACTGCCATGATTACTGCGTGCAGTGAGCCAGTCGAACACAGACACGTTTACTGCCATGATTACTGAGTGCACTCTGGGAGCAGTATAGAGGCTCAGTCTGGGCACGGTATAGAGGCTCAGTCTGGGTGCTGTGTGTCACTCTGCACTCTGGGCGGGAGCTGACCCTGGGATTACTGTGACTTAACCCCTGAATGTCAGTGCAAACACGGCAGGAAAACAAACACACTCACCCCCCTCTGTGACCCCCTCCCCAGCCCCCAGGCCCCGGCCCCTCTCCCCCAGGCCCCAGCGAGACACACTCATTAAGGGCCCTCCGCAAGGAAGTGTCACAATCACCCCCTCCGCAAGGAAGCGTCACAATCACACCCTCCACAAGGAAGCGTCACAATCACACCCTCCGCAAGGAAGCGTCATAATCACCCACTCCACAAGGAAGCGTCACAATCACCCACTCCACAAGGAAGCGTCACAATCACCCACTCCGCAAGGAAGCGTCACAATCACCCCCTCCGCAAGGAAGCGTCACAATCACCCCCTCCGCAAGGAAGCGTCACAATCACCCCCTCCGCAAGGAAGCATCACAATCACACCCTCCCCAAGGAAGCATCACAATCACACCCTCCCCAAGGAAGCGTCACAATCACCCACTCCACAAGGAAGCGTCACAATCACACCCTCCACAAGGCATAAAGCTAGTGGCATTTTTCATACAGGATTTTTATTTTTGTGAGAAGTTTCACAATTATATTTTAAAATCATATTTAAGCATTATGTAGATTATGTAGGTCATTGTGATAATAATTCAAATTAAACCAACTGGTCACAATAAACAATTGACCAATCTTCAGATTTTGTCTTTCTGATAAAACAAGCAGATTTTAATCTCATAATGTGAATTATAAATAAACTATTTTCAGGAATTCACAAATAACCACAGGAATTTAAATAAATAAATAGCAATTCTGTAGATTAACACATTAATTGACATCATTCTCATGTGAACACAAGTTATAATAATAATAATAATAATAATAATAATAATAATAATACGAATATAATAATAATAATAATAATAATAATAATAATAATAATAATAATAATATGGTTCCACTCCAGGGATAAATTGTGTTTACTGTTCAACAATACTTCAGTAAATATAAATGCGTGTGAATGAGTAACTCTACCGAGACAATTAACAGGTCAACTTCTAGTAGCCTTAAAACTGAAACAATCGTCACCTACATTAATATATGGCCCAAATAATATGTCATCACCTAATCATCACATCAATCCAAATTAAGGCTGAAACCAGAAACCAGATCATTTGTATTTATTGAGGACTTATACATATTGGAAGGATCAAATATTTTACCATTAAGATATTAATAAAAGTATAAGATAGATCTGACCCCAGTTGGTCGCTGAGGGTTAAAGGTGTAGTGATAATTCGTCAAACGATTATAAATAATCGCATGGGCACTACGCGACTACTATGTGGGTCTTTTAACCGGCGTCACATCTTTGCACCTTATATTATATTTTGCAAATCAATTTTAACACTCGTTTCCGCTAACAGGAATGTGCTATCCAGTCTTGTTGTTCGACAGATATACGCACAATGCGCTGATTTTTTAGGCTTGTCTGGGCATGACAACGTTTAGTGAAAGACGGTGAAGTTATGTCAGATCCTCGTCTTTAGTGAGTCATAACACTCATGTTTGCTCTCGGGCGGTTTCTAAAGCTATGAAACTAGTTTCAGTGAAGTGGTGAGCAGCTTCGCGTCGCGCGGCGGAGCGCGCGCCTGGCCCGGGGTGTCCGCGCTTCCGGGACGAGGTGAGGAGCACTCAGGTGTAAAAACGTACACACTGCTGTTCGGATAGGACGTGTAGCATACCCAAGCAATCACAAGTACATTTCGCTCAAAGCACTGGGGCATTACGCGCAGACATTTTGATATCAGCGCTGAACAGAATTTCCGTAATCTGGTTTGATTTTCAGCAGGCCGATTTTCGATGTCCACTCATCCGGATCCACGACATTGTTGAAGTGATATTATCTACTGCTGCCTATTAGAGGTATTAAGTTATCACCTCATTCATTATTATTATTATTATTATTATTATTATTATTATTATTATTATTATTATTATTATTAGACCGTAATTTACAGCGAACGTATGAACACATTTTGGCATATTTTAGGATATACAGTAAATTTCAACTTAAAAATACAGGTGGTTACTTTGAAATGATTGATTTTTCAGATCATTAAAACATGATTTAAATACAGTATGTGCAGACCTGTCACACATAACATGGTTAAATGGTTTAATATTCCAACATTAACATTATTTGAACAATATGAATGGCTACTTTCAGTCCGTAAAGGGGTTTATTCTCATTCTCATTCGCAACACTTGCGATCAGACGAACAATCACGCCGATCCGAGACACGGCTGTAACGGCTGCTGGCCCCGTCAACACATTATAAAAGCATCGCTTCCACAAAGGTGTCAGTTCTGCAGGTGATCAAAGGCAGGGAGCAGGACCATCTCCGCGGTAAGTGAGAGGAAAAAATCAACGGAAGCTTTGCCTATATCCTGTGACCAAACGGTCTCTACCGACGGGGCCAACAAAGTGCATGCGCAATTACGTCTTCATAAACGTACATCATATGCTAAGTGAGACAGCACAGGGTGAAAACTACATTTATGAACTACTATATAAAGCTGTTATTGTTCATAATTAAAGCTAGTTCAATTAGTTCAAGATCATACTTCCATAGACAAGTTCCAGGTTTATACTCACAGATAATCCAAAATTAAACATGGTGTGCTTTCGCCGAGAGCACATACATATGCGCATCCTAGCTTTTTACACATTTATCAAAGATTAGCCTACAGTGAGTGTTTTGCGAGGGTCACAAATAATAAATTATAGCCTCTCCGTCATAATTCACAGTTATTCCGCGGGAGGGCGCTGTCTTCCTACTGTAACGTTGCATCGCCTGATCTGTGATCCCAAACACACCATCCCTGCCTGTCGGGATGTGCTTATAGCGCGCGAGCGGAGAAGCTTTCAGCGGCGCTGCGAGGGCGTGTCTTCCTGACTGACAGCTGCCGTGCTGTGACCACTCCCACACGCCCCCCCACCCGCTCTCTCTCTCTGAGCTCCAGCAAAACGGTCTTCATTCCAATACACGAGCGGAGCGGAGCTGTGCAGCCCTCATTCACACCGCGAATTTGCTCAGGGATTCAAACTTAAAACGATTTTTTTAAATTCCAGGAGTAGCAGGCGTGCATGGCTTTGATTGCATTATGGTGTTTATACGACAAGAGAAGGAGAGCGTCCTAAATCTCTGAGCAGTCTTTGGATTTCCTGTCTTCCATCGTGAAACTGCCCCTGTTTCCAGCGGGAAGGAAAACGGACCTGTGAATTTGGGGCGAGCGGGTGCTGTGAAGGGGGTACCTTCGCTGAACCCGGGGTTCGTGTTCCAGGCGGCGGGACTCTGAAGGAGGAGACGGCTGTCGGGAGTTTTTGCCTCGTCCTTTTTCACGGAGGGAACCCTGGGTGGACTGGGGACGAGCCTACGAGGAGGGACGGAGACACATTGAGGATTTTACTCACATACTATCTGGGACTTATTTTCATGTCCAAGATTCCTGGTTTATGACAATGGATTATTTTCTGTTTTTATGTGGCTTTTTGCTGCCCGTGGTAGTAGCTGTCGAAGGTAAGCCTGACTTTCCTGTTTCATACTGTGTCGGTGGTCTCAATGTTATATTACATTTAGGGCCATTGCTGTATTAATGCCAGGTTTCGTTCCAACCGCAAATGCATGGTATGGATCAGCTGACCGAGATGATCGTGTTTAAAACACAGTGCTGCTCCAGAATCCTGTGGCTCAGTTTACATCCATCACTGAAAACAGTTTCCCTCTAGTCTTTCGCTGGTTTTGGTAGAGTTCTTTAATCGTACCAACCCTTCAAACCTACGGACTACCTGACTGGGCGAAGATGCGATACACATTCGAATCCACTCAGCGTCAGTGCCTCTTATTCTTTTGTCGCCCCGAAGGAAATTAGCGCAACAAGATCTCGCGACGGGGAGTCACGGAGCTTTCCGAACGGTCGCTTCTTTCTTGCGTTTAGAAAATAAACAAGAAAATAGAAAGTAGTGACAAGCATGCTTCCAAGTGAAAAGTATGCCTTGTCCCTGTGCGGCGCAAACTTCCAAGTTTTAAAGTCTTTTCACTGTTGGAAGATCGACTGTAGCTGAAGTTTGTGCGGCTGTAATTGGAACTTACTTTTGCTTCATAGTGAAAGTGCACACACTTTCAGAAAGTATATTTTTAACATTTCTAGTAGTCTGAAATTTGTTCATTTGTCCACACAATTTGTCCACAACAACTGTCTATCGTTGGTGTGTAAAGAACCATCGTGAGTTAAAATGTTGAGGAAGGGCATGGAATTTTTTGTATTGATCAATCAGACCGCATGAAAAATGTATGGAATAAATGTAAATACATGTATTTATTTGTATTAATTTATTTATATGTTTATTAATTAATATTTATTTATATGTATTTATAGTTATTTATTGTATTATCCAACCTAGGGCCGGGGTACCTGGCTGCTCCAGTAGGAGCGTGTTTCTCCAATTCTTAATTATTATTGTTTACTCCAGAAAACAGGCCTGCATATGTTAAAACATTTTGCAGTTGAATTGTAGATCTTTACATTCTGCGGCCTTTCTCTTCACGTATCCAAACACGCAACTTATGAACTCTGCGCACGGGCGGTTTGATATTGAAACAACAATTTCAATAAGGTAAATTATTAATAACAAATATCGCGTTTTAAATTTTCCCACTTAGTAGGTAGCCTATTGCATTTGATAAACTTGCGGCTGCCAGCGCAGGCGAGATAGAGACCCATTCACTGGAGTGTCACAGCGCCTGTGCTCGTGCTTGACCACCTCCCAGGTAACCTACTTACTTAGCAGCTAAAGTAGGCTACCGCTTGGACAGGTCAAATGTGCGGTGATTAGAAATGCATGTGTACATCAACATGAGATGTGTTCGGCAACGACTGGGGTCTCCGTTATATACCCCACTATGTAAGATGAAAACTTACGAAAAGCAAATGGTTAGTGTTATATCAGTGGTATGTTTTACACTCCTATAGGCCTAGTAGCCTAAATGATCTTTCACTTGTGGACTTAATTCAACTCTCATACCGTTGAAATTATACGGAGCATTTTACAGTGCAGTATGTAACTAGTCATTATTTCTCAAAACGATATTAAATGTACGCTGAGGCGCGTGATCTGACAGTATGACGCCCGGATCCGAGTAATATATTAGAAATGAATTATAGGAACATAAACTGAAATTCTGTTTAAATGGTAAACATATAACACATACCTTTCGGATATTGCTGTTATCATTACACATGCGCAATGCATGCCCATACGACATTATGATATATTAAAGTCAGACATTTAAAAATATTTAAGGAAACTATACATCAAACAGAACTCAGTGTATTAAGTAAACATCCCTTTAGGATCTGTGGTAGACACGAAAGGGAAGCAAGCTTTCCCGTGCGCTGTATATACAAGGCGATGCATAATTCTGGACAGGGAGCCGGAGTTTATATATTTTGTTAAAGCAATCTATTTCCACCTTAAGTGATACTATACATTTCCGTGCTGACCTGTTTCAGGACTTAGCTAAGCTTTTAATATGGCGTTGTGATTTATGAGTCGCTCCGTGGAGCGGGCGAGAGGACCCTGGTCTCTGGAGGGGTGAACAGGCGGCCTCAAAAGCAATACGTGCGCACATTGCGCGCCCGCTTCTCATCACAGGAGACCGACGCCACGGGAAAATCGGGTTTTCTGTGAGTCGCCAACAAGAACTCGGAACAGCAGCAGTTAGTGAAATGTGAATTATGGGGTGCTCAATCTCCTAATGTAGATTATTTCTCGGGGAGCATATCTCGGGTATATTGAGTCGCAGAACCCTTGTGGTGTGACTCGGAGTAATATCAGTTATCCGTTTATCGTATATTGTGCTTTCAATATGGGGCTCTTATGTATGAGATACTGTAAAATATGATGAATTTGCTTTGCGCCGTTTTATTAATATAGGTTAGCCTACTGTGAGCGGTAGCCTCTGCACGCACAATGCTGCAACATATTAATTTCGGCCTTCTGAATGAGTGTAAATGAGCTGCATCGTAAAAGCGTATTTATTTCCGGTGTATGTATCATTCTGCTTTCGGCGCACTGTAGGGAGGAGTGGGCGGTGAGAATTCACTGGCTCCGGCTCAAGTCTGACGGCCTAACACACTGAACTCATTTAAAAGCCTTTTTGGCAAATATTTGCTTCCGTGTATGTAATTAGCGCATATGACCTAGCCCACAAACTGTGAAAATGCATTTGCATTTGGATTTGACTGTTGTTAAACATGTACGGTTTTTTTCCTCGGCGTGTGTAGCAGCAATAACTCACTTAGATAAATACATAATTCCACCATTCGCAGCTTCATAGCCAGCAGTTTGTAAACCATCTCACACCCACGCCTTGTTATGTTCTTTCCATTTTGCTGAGAGGAGAAAAAACAGTAGAGCACATGCGTGTATATTTCAGTCTCACGTATATATAAATTACACCAATCAGCACACACTGTTAACTGCAGTTAGACTTAACCGCAGTTTGTGATTTGGCATCACAGTTGTCGTCATGCTTGATTTCTCATTAAACATTTATTCAGAAACGCAGGTAAAGAACACCTGAGCAGTGACAGCTATGATCTCTCTGTGGCTCATTCTCCACCGTCTGGCCCGTAAAGAGTGAATTGTGCTGATGATGCGCACGTCGGGGCAGTAGTTTGGGTGGCTGATCTTCTCCCATTGTAAATTATATTTATGATGGGTGTGGGGGCAGATCTGTTAATGGTACACACAACACACGACATCATCGATCAGCGCTCGCAGCCAGACTGGAACCACAGTTGCACGCAATGACGCATATTTAATTTCACTTACAGTTGACGTCCTCCGCATTGTTAAGATGGTTAGAGAGGTTGGTGATTCAGGTTGGGCCCACGTATCCATGCACTGCTGCTCGCTGTTGATCTCAGGCGCAGTGAAACACACGCGTGGTGTTAGCGTACATGTGCAGGAGGGGAAACTGTAGCCCGTCAGTTTTAAAGATTAGAGCGACTCCCCCTTTCAGCACCACTAACTCACTGTCCTTCACAGCTTTCATCCAAACAGCCTTCCGCTAAGCCTCAATTCACTGTTTTCCAAATAAGTTACATATTCACATATATTATAACCGTAACAGCGTGCTCTGGAGCTCCCGTTGCAGTCTGCACTCGGTGTGGAATCAGACTCCTCTCGTTCAGGGCTTCGGCCTGCGTGTTGGACGGAGCGGCGTTTTTAGGGTTTCGGCTTCCTCGCTTATACATCAACCAGCCCTGGAATAAAGGCCTCCTTTCAGGGTCGAGCATGGCATGGAGTGGGGGTGTGCCCCCCCCGCCCCCAGACAGGGGGGCCCGTCTGCCAGGGGACACTTCTCTGTCCCTCATAAAGCTGGGAGCAGAACGCAGTTATCGTTTGAATCTAGATTTATGTGTGTTTCCTGATCTTTTCAATTTTACCCCAATGTGATTTACTCCCGTCGCACTGAGAAGGTAGCCGGAGCTGTGTTTTAAACTTGCTCCACAGGCCTCTTCCTGCACGTTATAATGTGCAGTTTGGCGGGCTTTCAGGTCTGCGTTTAATCCCCCCTCTCCGCTGTGCTTGAGTTTTATTATTATCGCTTAACCCGTTGGAAAGCAGCGGGGGCCATTTTGTTCTGGGCACTTGTACTGAGTCAAGCAAGGCAATCCCAGCCCGTCTTTAAACAGGCGCGACAACGCGCTTCCCAGGATCCTTACATTAGAGACTCAAAAATAAACTGAACTGTAACAGAAATAAAGGGTATTTTTAAATACACATATCTGAATCTGTCCACAGCGCTAACACCCCTGTGAAGCTGAAAAAGGCTTACTGAGTTGCATTCTTAATCAAGAGCTAAAGAAGCCATTTCCTCTATTAGGCTCCATTTGTATTTAAATGTGAAATTAAACCACAATAGCACTGTCATTATAGTGCTGTCATTAAGGGAAGCAACATTCTTTATTGTCTCGACAAAGGAAATCGAGGTAAAATTAACAACAAAACGGCGATCTGGGGGAGAAAATGCGGCGAGGCCCTCTGAGCCGACAATGGCCCCTGGCCCGGTCTATTTTCATGTAGATGAAATCTTGCAGGGGCGTAGAGAGGCATTCAGCCCGCCCGGGAGCCGAGCTGCGGGCACTGGCGCGCGGAGCGCCGGCCGAACGCCTGACAGTTTCAGAGCCAACCGAAGATAACTGGAACAGCCGCCGTGACTTTCAATTACTGTTACCCTGTGAAATAAACACAACACGGGCATTGGATTAAACAATATCAACCGAGATGAACTAGAACTAATACTAGGCCTACTTCTGTAATAATAACAACAATAAAACAATTATTATTATTATTATTATTATTATTATTATTATTATTATTATTATTATTAGTATTAGTATTACTAACAATAATAATATTAATTGATATCACAATAATTGCGTTTTCTACAAATATATTTAGCTTTATATTAAGTGAATATATTTATGCTGAAAATCAAATCGTTTAAATTATTTAAAATATTTATTATCATAAAATATTGGTAATAAAATCGTAAATAATATATTTCTCTCCCTCCGTTTGGACTGAGCGCTGAGGGACAATAGAACAAAAAGATAAAACAAATGTCCTTAAAAACGAATAATTAACGCACTTTTTCTGCATATTCCAAGGTCTATTCTTGGTATTTCAGATACTGTTTGTTTGTGCAAACCGATAGCCACGTGGTCTATATTTAATCAAAGCTATATGTGATGAAGGACAGACAAGAGTAGGCTAGCCTACCCGTGGTTTAGGAAACGCTTTCTGTGAATTGTTTGAATTACTGAAAGTGTTAATTATTTTATTTTAACTGTCTCTTACAGGCAGAATGTCGCGATCGATACGGCCTGATCGATCGAGGAAAGCCGACGGCTTTCCAGTGTTGAATCAATAGAGATTCAATGCAGGCATGTGAACGACGCGGCCTACCTGTCTATCACACAGGATATCTCTGTCGGGAAGCGCTTGTCTGACACGCACTGAGTAGTGTATTCAGCTCTTGGTTTTATGTAAGAATGGCGATTGATGCGCGTTGAACTCGAGCTTCCCTCTCACTCCGACTTTCCGGGGATGCGCGAGCCTTCATTTACTAAAGTTGCAGTTCCACATCTGAGAAATCAAGCGCAGAGCGCCACATATGTCAGTTTTGAGTGATCTCCGAAGTACAGAGTCACCAGGAAGTATTTTTGTTTGTTTTATTTTTTCTGCTGTATACCTGTCTCACTAATGTGAGGCGCGACATGCGATATTTAAAAGCCTGGAGGAACAACCATTCTTGTCCAAATTCGGAGAAAAACAGCAACTGAAAATAACCGCACATACGTTACTAAATCGACAGCTTTTTGTAAGAATTTTAATATACATGTTATCTTATAATTGCTCATGAAAACTATTACTATAATAATTAACATGCTTTATTTTAGAGTTGTAACCTTCTCGTGATATTTAAATGTGCTTAATAAACCAATTAATTTTACTTTGCTTCATGAAAGTACATTGTGCTTGTGTTGTAGTAGACTAACACATCAACAGGGTAGGCTGTCTCTGAATACATTTAGATTCATTGATAGGTAGTTTTCTTCTAATATTTTGGTAATCATAAATTGAAACACATTCTTTTTTTAATTGATTTATTTAATACTTATTTAATTTAGCCTATTCACAGGGACCGTGTGTATTTTTATTTTACAGATCATCTGTAGTCCCTTGGCAGGTTATAACTGAAGTTGAGGTCATAGTGCTATCCGTGGTCAACACTTTAAAATGTCTGCTGAATGCAGATTATTTAAATTGGTATTTGATAACATGTTGGAATGGCATATAATATTTATGTGGTCCAGACGGTAGGCCTATAGATCTTTTACGGCAGAAGTTTGTTGATTTTAACACTTTCTGTGGCCTGTGTTTGATACGAATTGGCCATGGGTAGTCTCACAACACGCGGAACAAAATTGCGCAAAATGAAGGTTTTTCCTTTGTTGCATTAAAAACGGATACTACAATTCGGTAGTAAAGCCTACAAATAGCACTGTTGAAAATTCTTAAACATCAAGTCGTTGCTCATATTAATATCCTGCTTGGCCTGCTTGTTTTACAAGAACAACGGCACAGCGAGTAGGGTAATTCCACCTCTAGTCAAACACTTCACTAACCTCTGAACAAGGAGACGCCGAACAGCACGCATCTTTTCACCTTTAGTCCTGAGAGGCGAGGAGAAAAACCGCAGCCTGTGAAATGAAACTTTAATTCAGTCTCCGAAACCAGTTTAAATGTTTTAAGGAAAACAATGAACAAACTAAGACATCGTGTCTCTGTTTTTTTTTTTTTAAACATGACCCGGTTATATATATATTTTTTTTTGTTTGGTGTTCGTCTTCTGAG
>NC_083763.1:315000-317500 GCF_963514075.1 Conger conger
TTACTGAAGCAGATAATACTAACTAATTAATAATAACTAATTACCTGACAGTGCTGTCGCAGCGACAGAGAGAGGGGAGTAAACAGTGCTCGAGTTTTGAGGAATTTTTCACAGGGAAACAAAGCCACTTCAGCCAGCTTGCGTTTTGTAGTGTTGCTGTTTCCAGCGTATTACATTTGAAGCCTTGTGGTGTTGCTGTTTTCAGCGTAATTACATTTGAAGCCGAAACTGAAACTAAATCTGGAGTAAATCTAACTGGCTCAAAAATAGTAGCCAACACTCATAAAATATGAATCATAAATACAGTGCAGTTTGTACGAATTTGGACAGTGACACAATGTCTGTGTTTTGGCTCTGTACTCCAGCACACTGGATTTGAATATGAGGTTGAAGTGCAGACTGTCAGCATTAATCTGTGGGTATGTACATCCATATTGGAAGATCCAGGTAGGAATTGCAGTCATTTTTATACATAGTCCCTCCAGGTAAGCTCATTCAGTGAATCCGCATTCCCTGGATCACAGGGGAGGCATGTGCTGTCATATCTCCACATCACATGATCAGAGGAATGATGAGCCAGAGCTGTGGGGTCTTGTGAGATAATGGAGGGATTCACTGTGTCCTACCATAGGGAGAGAGAGAGGGATTCACTGTGTCCTACCACAGGGAGAGAGAGAGGGATTCACTGTGTCCTACCACAGGGAGAGAGAGAGGGATTCACTGTGTCCTACCACAGGGAGAGAGAGAGGGATTCAATGTGTCCTACCACAGGGAGAGAGAGAGGGATTCACTGTGTCCTACCACAGGGAGAGAGAGAGGGATTCACTGTGTCCTACCACAGGGAGAGAGAGAGGGATTCACTGTGTCCTACCACAGGGAGAGAGAGAGGGATTCACTGTGTCCTACCACAGGGAGAGAGAGAGGGATTCACTGTGTCCTACCACAGGGAGAGAGAGAGGGATTCACTGTGTCCTACCACAGGGAGAGAGAGAGGGATTCACTGTGTCCTACCACAGGGAGAGAGAGGGAGGGAGAGAGGGAGAGTGTGAGAGAGTGTGAGAGAGTGAGAGGGAGGGAGTGAGAGAGGGAGAGAGTGAGAGGGATTCACTGTGTCCTACCACAGGGAGAGAGAGTGAGGGAGGGAGAGGGATTCACTGTGTCCTACCACAGGGAGAGAGAGAGGGAGGGAGGGAGAGAGGGAGAGAGTGAGAGAGGGAGAGGGATTCACTGTGTCCTACCACAGGGAGAGAGAGGGAGGGAGTGAGAGAGGGAGAGAGTGAGTGGGATTCACTGTGTCCTACCACAGGGAGAGAGAGGGAGGGAGTGAGAGAGTGAGAGAGTGAGAGGGATTCACTGTGTCCTACCACAGGGAGAGAGAGGGAGGGAGTGAGAGAGGGAGAGAGTGAGAGGGATTCACTGTGTCCTACCACAGGGAGAGAGAGGGAGGGAGTGAGAGAGGGAGAGAGTGAGAGGGATTCACTGTGTCCGATCACAGGGAGAGAGAGTGAGAGAGGGAGGGAGTGAGAGAGTGAGAGAGTGTGAGAGAGTGAGAGGGAGGGAGTGAGAGAGCAAGAGCATGAGAGAGAGAGGACCCATGAGTCAGATCTGTGGGTATGGTGGGATAGACTTGTGTCCAAAACTATTGTGTGCGGAAGATGTGGTGTGTACTATGCCTTCTGCATACTGCATACTGCATAGCTCCATCATATTTCCCACGGTGTGGCAGAAGTGTCGTAAGGTGCCCACCCTTATAAACCGCAGCCTCTTCCCTCTATGACCTGTCAGACTGTGATTGGACCCTGAGATGGCTCCACCTCTTCCTCTCTCTGGTGTACTTCCTGGAAAGACTGACTCAGACAGAGCGAAGCACATATTAAAGCACACTACACTACTACATTTGGGAACACACTGCATACTAATATAAATAAGCAGTAGTCAGTACGGTTGTTTGGGCCCCTGTCGGATCCTCCAGTGTGGAAACAGATGGAGCGGTCGGGGTCGGGGTCGTGGTCGTGGTAGGTAAAGTAAAGCATGTGATTTACTGGATTAGCTCTCTCTGATGGAGCTGCTGTGATATTGTGGTGGAAAGGACATAAAGTAATCCATTCTGGAGTTATGGTGACGGAAAAGGACGTCCCTCAGTTCAGCCCTAAATCTGAGAACACACCCTGCTTCTCATCGCCATGGGTCTGTCCTACATCTCCACATCAGCATCTGTCTGCGTTCTCAGCCTCAGCGAAAGGGAGTCCTTATTTAGCCTATAGCAGAGTGGCCCTCACTCCTGGTCCTGGAGAGCCGCAGGGTGTGCTGGGGTCCTCACTCCTGGTCCTGGAGAGCCGCAGTGTGTGCTGGGGTCCTCACTCCTGGTCCTGGAGAGCCGCAGGGTGTGCTGGGGTCCTCACTCCTGGTCCTGGAGAGCCGCAGGGTGTGCTGGGGTCCTCACTCCTGGTCCTGGAGAGCCACAGGGTGTGCTGGCTTCTGTTGTTACTCAGCACTTTAT
>NC_083763.1:332500-336198 GCF_963514075.1 Conger conger
CACACACACATCTCCACACACACACATCTCCACACACACACACACACATCTCCACACACACACATCTCCACACACATACATCTCCACACACACACATCCCCCCCCACACACACCTTTCCACACACACACACATCCCCCCACACACACACATCTCCACACACACACATCCCCCGACACACACATCTCCACACACACACACATCTCCACACACACACACACATCACACACACACACATCCCCCGACACACACATCTCCACACACACACACATCTCACACACACATCTCCACACACACACACATATCACACACACACACATCTCCACACACACATCTCCACACACACACACACATCTCCACACACACACACATCTCCCACACACACATCCCCCGACACACACACATCCCCCGACACACACATCTCCCACACACACATCTCCACACACACACATCTCCACACACACATCTCCACACACACACACATCTCCCACACACATATCTCCACACACACACATGTGCCACACAGACATCTCCCCACACACACATCTCCACACACACATCTCCCACACACACATCTCCCACACACATATCTCCACACACACACATGTGCCACACAGACATCCCCCCACACACACACCTCCACACACACACCTCCACACACACATCTCCACACACACATCTCCACACACACATCCCCCCACACACACACCTCCACACACACATCTCCACACACACATCTCCACACACACACATGTGCCACACAGACATCTCCACACACACATCTCCCACACACACATCTCCACACACACACATCTCCCACACACACATCTCCACACACACACATCTCCACACACACACACATCTCCACACACATCTCCCACACACACATCTCCCACACACATATCTCCACACACACACATCTCCCACACACACATCTCCCACACACATATCTCCACACACACACATGTGCCACACAGACATCTCCCCACACACACATCTCCACACACACATCTCCCACACACACACACATCTCCACACACACACATCTCCCCACACACATCAAATTAAAGGTCTTCCCCCTCCTGCCCCATGGGAAATATCAGAGGGATGAGCTAACGCTGCTCGTCCGTGTGGAGAGTGAGAGTGTGTGGAGAGTGTGTGGAGAGTGAGGGTGTGTGGAGAGTGTGTGGAGAGTGTGGGTGTGTGGAGAGTGTGTGGAGGGTGTGTGGAGAGTGTGTGGAGAGTGAGAGTGTGTGGAGAGTGAGAGTGTGTGGAGAGTGTGTGGAGAGTGAGGGTGTGTGGAGAGTGTGTGGAGAGTGAGGGTGTGTGGAGAGTGTGTGGAGGGTGAGAGTGTGTGGAGAGTGAGGGTGTGTGGAGAGTGTGTGGAGAGTGAGGGTGTGTGGAGAGTGTGTGGAGAGTGTGGGTGTGTGGAGAGTGTGTGGAGGGTGTGTGGAGAGTGTGTGGAGAGTGAGAGTGTGTGGAGAGTGAGAGTGTGTGGAGAGTGTGTGGAGAGTGAGGGTGTGTGGAGAGTGTGTGGAGAGTGAGGGTGTGTGGAGAGTGTGTGGAGGGTGAGAGTGTGTGGAGAGTGTGTGGAGAGTGTGGGTGTGTGGAGAGTGTGTGGAGAGTGAGGGTGTGTGGAGAGTGTGTGGAGAGTGAGAGTGTGTGGAGAGTGTGTGGAGAGTGTGGGTGTGTGGAGAGTGTGTGGAGAGTGAGGGTGTGTGGAGAGTGTGTGGAGAGTGAGGGTGTGTGGAGAGTGTGTGGAGAGTGAGGGTGTGTGGAGAGTGAGGGTGTGTGGAGAGTGTGTGGAGAGTGAGGGTGTGTGGAGAGTGTGTGGAGAGTGTGTGGAGGGTGTGTGGAGAGTGTGTGGAGAGTGAGAGTGTGTGGAGAGTGAGAGTGTGTGGAGAGTGTGTGGAGAGTGAGGGTGTGTGGAGAGTGTGGGGAGAGTGAGGGTGTGTGGAGAGTGTGTGGAGGGTGAGAGTGTGTGGAGAGTGTGTGGAGAGTGTGGGTGTGTGGAGAGTGTGTGGAGAGTGAGGGTGTGTGGAGAGTGTGTGGAGAGTGAGAGTGTGTGGAGAGTGTGTGGAGAGTGTGGGTGTGTGGAGAGTGTGTGGAGAGTGAGGGTGTGTGGAGAGTGTGGGGTGAGGTGGTGGTGTGTGAGTGTGTGTGGAGAGTGTGGGGTGTGTGGGTGTGTGAGTGTGTGGTGAGTGTGAGGGGTGGTGGGTGTGTGGAGAGTGTGGTGGTGTGGTGAGGGTGTGTGGGGTGTGGGTGTGTGGTGGTGAGTGTGTGGTGGGTGGTGGGTGTGGGTGTGGTGTGTGGGGTGTGTGGGAGGGGTGTGGTGGTGTGGGGTGGGTGTGTGGGGTGTGGAGTGGGTGTGTGGGGAGTGTGGGAGTGTGGGGGTGTGGTGGGGTGGGTGTGTGTGTGGGGTGGGGTGTGTGGGAGGTGTGTGGGGGGTGTGTGAGGTGTGTGGGTGGGTGTGTGGAGGTGTGTGGTGGAGGTGTTGGGTGTGTGGGTGTGTGGGTGGTGGGAGGGGTGTGTGGGAGGGTGTGTGGGAGTGTGGGTGTGGGGAGGTGTGTGGAGGTGTGGGGTGTGTGGAGAGTGTGGGTGGGTGGGGTGTGGGGAGGGTGTGTGGGGTGTGGGTGTGTGGGGTGTGGTGGGGTGTGTGGGAGTGTGGTGGGGGTGAGGGTGTGTGGAGAGGTGTGTGGTGGTGGGGTGTGGTGGAGTGTGGGGTGTGTGGGGGGTGTGTGGTGGGGGGGTGTGTGGGGTGTGGGTGGTGTGGGTGGGTGTGGGTGGGAGGGGGTGTGGGGGGTGTGGGTGTGTGGGGGTGTGTGGGGGTGTGTGGGGGTGTGGGTGGGGGGTGTGTGGGGGGGTGTGTGGGGGGGTGTGGAGGGTGTGTGGGGGGTGGGGGTGTGGGGTGTGTGGGGTGTGGTGGGGGGTGGGGTGTGTGGGGGGTGTGGGTGGTGGGGGTGTGGGGGGTGTGTGGGGTGTGTGGGGGGGGTGTGGGGTGTGGGGGGTGTGTGTGGGGGGTGTGGAGGGGTGTGGGTGTGGGGGGGTGTGTGGAGGGGTGTGGGGTGGTGGGGAGGTGTGTGGTGGTGGGGTGTGTGTGGGGGTGTGTGGGGTGTGGGTGGGTGGGGGTGTGGGGTGTGTGGGAGTGGGGGTGTGGGGTGTGGGGGTGTGTGGGGTGTGTGGGGTGTGGGGTGGTGTGGGGTGTGGGGGTGTGTGGGAGGTGTGGGTGTGTGGGTGTGGGGGTGTGGTGGGGGTGTGGGGTGTGTGGTGGGTGTGTGGGGTGAGGGTGTGTGGAGGGGTGTGGGGGTGGGGTGTGTGGGGGGGTTGGGGGTTGTGGGGGTGTGTGGGGTGGTGTGGGGGGGTGTGTGGGTGTGGGGGTGGTGTGGGGGGGTGTGTGGGGGTGTGGGGTGTGTGGGGTGTGGGGGGTGGGGGTGTGTGGGGGGTGTGGGGTTGGGGGTGTGTGGGGAGGGTGTGGGTGTGTGGGGGTGTGTGGAGGGTGTGGGTGGTGGGGGGTGTGGTGGGGTGTGGGAGTGTGTGGGGTGGGGGTGGGTGGGGGTGGTTGGGGAGTGTGTGGGTGTGTGGGGTGTGTGGGGGGTGTGGTGGGGGTGTGGGGGGTGTTGGGTGGGGGTGAGTGTGGGGGGGGTGGTGGGGGTGTGGGGAGGTGAGGGTGTGTGGGGTGAGGGTGTGTGGAGAGTGTGTG
>NC_083763.1:343898-356398 GCF_963514075.1 Conger conger
CACACACACACACACACCCAGCCACAGCAGGGCTGCTACACACACACACACACACACACACAGCCACAGCAGGGCTGCTACAGACACACACACATCCACAGCAGGGCTGCTAAACACACATACACACACACACACACATCCACAGCAGGGCTGCTACACACACACACATCCACCGCAGGGCTGCTACACACAAACACAACCACAGCAGGGCTGCTACACACACATATGCACACTATACTGTACACACCCACCCACACACACACACAAACACACACACACACACTATACTGCACACACACACACACTATACTGTACACACACACACATGCACTATACTGTACACACACACACACATATGCACACTCATAGGTTAATATTTTTGAATATATTATATATACTGTATATGTGAATATATTTTATAGGTGAAGATATTTGACTTTTTACGGAAAATGGAGGATAGTGAACATTTTCTTCTGGCACCCTGGTCTATCCCCCTGATAAAATCTGTGGATTACCTGTGTGATGTGTTTGAACTTTACTGGAATTTTACCATATCATATTCACCAGCTTTCTGTGTGTGAAAAGAGATTGTTGAAGAAATATAAGGACAGGTCCAAGATGGGTGAGATGAGTTTGAAACAGCTATAACTTCTAACTTTAGAAACCTGGTAAGGCTTCTTAACTACGAGGTCACAGGTTCAACATGCCACGGCCATGACATTTTTAAGGGCAACATAATCTCAATGAGCAAGCAGGGGCAGAGCACTGCGCAGTGAGATTCATATTGTATATTGTTTATTAATATATGAATGATTACTGTTAGCTTTTTATATTTTAGGCCAACTGCTGAAATAAGACATCTGCTGGGTGTTTAACGGAAGATGAAGTCTTCCTTCCAGTACTGGAGAAACACGTTGGGCCTCTCTGCACAGACGTAAATAGGCAAGTGCATCTCATCCTGAGAAAGCTTTCCTTACATACACACATTCCACATACCTGAGAGAGTGCACTATACTGGCACACAAAGTCTATACCTGTAGGGCTGTAGAATAGGCCTGCAACTCCACGCCAACACACACCCACACACACACGCACACACACACACACACGCACACACACACACACACGCACACACGCGCACACACACACACACACACACACACACACATGCATGCACGCACACATGCACACACACTTATACACACACACTCACACACACTTACACACACACTCACACACACACACACACATGCACACACACACTCACACACACACACACACACACACAATTACCCATGCACACCACACACACACATAGACACACACACATGCACACATACAGACACACACACACATGCACACACACACACAGTTACCCACGCACTCCACACGCACACATGCACACACACACGCACACACGCACACACACACACAAACACACACACACACACAGTTACCCACGCACACAGTCTCCCATCCTTCCTTTCCTTCTCACTCTCACTCTCTCTTCCCCCTCTTCGCTCGTTGTGAGAAAGTGCTCTGCTCGCAAAGCTACGTTATTTCTCTGATCAAAAGCTTATTACAAAAATGCAAACGAGTCAGCAGAACCCAAAAGTCTTTATAAATGAACGCTGCAGTTGCTGAGTTTTGAAGCAATGTTACGTTCAGTCAGCATTTTCTTCAATTTTCGCAGTTTGCATTTCATTTAGAATCAATACAAATCTTGTCATGTTGCCTAGCTTCTGTTGATAATTTTATAATAGTGTTAAACTCTCCAGTATAACATGAGAATCTATCTCCTTTGTGCATCCCCTCCTTCACACAATAATGATTACAATATTAGCTGTCCCCAAATGGCAGCCATCTTCTCAAATCCACAGTGATCTGTAATTCTTGTCGGACAAGCAATGAATGTAACTAAGAGTGTGTACTTCTGAGGACCACCCCCCCCCCCCACACACACACACACACACACAAATCTGGTTCCACACAGATTTCATAATTTGCTTTCTACTCTTCCTCCTCTACTTTCTACTCTTCTCTTTCCTTCTCTTTCCTCTCTCACACACACACACACACACACTCCATGTGTCTGACTCTTCCCTCACACCACCCTCTGAATGAGAAAGAGAGAGAGAGAGGGTGAGAGAGAGAGGGACAGAGAGGGAGAGAGAGGGAAGGAGGGAGAGGGGGATGGAGGGATAAAGAGAGAGAGGGAGAGGGATGGAGGGAGAGGGGGAGAGAGGGAGACAGGGAGAGGGGGAGAGAGGGAGATGGGGAGAGAGGGATGGATGGAGAGAAGGATGGATGGAGAGGGGGAGAGAGGGAGCAGTTCGGAGCAGATGAAGATAAATGAGGCTCCAGTGCTGCTGGGTCTACACAGAGCGGTTGGAGAGTAATTTACTTCTAATTACCTCTCAATTACCATTACCTCTCAATTACATTACATTACCATTCAATTACGTTACCTCTCAATTACCATTACCTCTCAATTACCATTACCTATGAATTACCATTACCTATGAATTACCTTTACCTCTCAATTACCGTTACCTCTCAAACACCATTACCTCTCAATTACCATTACCACTGCCACAGTTAGTCAGTCTGTCTAAATTCCCCCCCCACCCACCCCACCCCCCCAACCCCAACTCACCATAAGGGAAATAACCTCTCCGGTGGATTCAGAACCTGATACCACAGAACCCAGCCCAGTCTGGCCTCCTCTCAAATGCTCCTCATTTCTGCCCAGAGGACAATTTTAGGCTGTAACAAATACAGGCAGCAGCATGAGATTAAATCCCATTTGTTTGAAACTTTCAGCTTCAGTTTCTGTGAAAATTGCTAACACCATCAGTTCCATAAAAGCACATAACTCTGCACAATCGACACAGCCAGAATTGAGACAGTCATACACACATTCCTGCTCAAATGCCTGTTTAATATTTTGGCCTTTAGATTAAGCAGCTCTTTCTGTCTGTAAAGAGCTGGTGTGTTTACACAAGATCCTAACAAACCCATTTCAGTATATCAGCAGTGGGACTGGAAATTTCATCTGAGATAATGAACGCTTCATATCATTCATTTCAGTATGGATGTATCTGTGAGAATGGCCTCTCCATTAATCTGAGAATGGATGTATCTGTGAGAATGGCCTCTCCATTAATCTGAGAATGGATATATCTGTGATGTGAGAATGGAGTCATCATTAATCTGAGAATGGATGTATCTGTGAGAATGGAGTCTTCATTAATCTGAGAATGGATGTATCTGTGAGAATGGCCTCATCATTAATCTGAGAATGGATGTATCTGTGAGAATGGCCTCATCATTAATCTGAGAATGGATGTATCTGTGAGAATGGCCTCATCATTAATCTGAGAATGGATGTATCTGTGAGAATGGCCTCATCATTAATCTGAGAATGGATGTATCTGTGAGAATGGCCTCATCATTAATCTGAGAATGGATGTATCTGTGAGAATGGCCTCATCATTAATCTGAGAATGGATGAGTCTGACTGCGCATGGGGAGGGTCAAGCC
This sequence comes from Conger conger, assembly GCF_963514075.1. NCBI lineage: Eukaryota > Metazoa > Chordata > Actinopteri > Anguilliformes > Congridae > Conger > Conger conger. The sequence goes on from NC_083763.1 coordinate 347,442, forward strand.
CAACGCTCTGCTCAGGAGTGTTTAAAGGAAGCTTTACGGGAGTTTTATTGGAGTTTTATTGGAGTTTTATTGTTATTCGTCTCCTTGAGAGCCTGGGGTTTAAGAGTGCAGTTAAAGCTTTATTCCCAGCATTCACCTGGGCTGGGCTCTAGTTAAGACTCTGATCAATTAAAGAGGAATATTTAAGCAGGAGTGAGAGGGCTCGGAACTGTGTTCGAAAGTTTACCTTAAAGTCATCTGAAGGAGAGGAGAAAATTATCTCAGGAGATTTGGAGAAGATTGCATTAGCATACGTACATCTGGGCTGGGATTGATTGAATTTACAATGCGTTTCTAGAGATTTCACAACCAGATTGAATGTGAAAAATGAATATTCTTCCAAAATGGAACAGATTTTAGCTGTAAGCAGGCAAGCAATGGGAAGGCCATATTAAACAGAAAATATGAAAAAATAAAGAATAAAGGCAACCACTCTTTTTTCCCTGAGTATGCAAGGAAATTAAGTTTTTCTGTGTGGTGCGTATCTCTGTTCATAAAGGCCTTTTTTTACACGGTGTCCGTCTGGACCACTGGGACGGGGCTGTGGGTGAGACTGTGGGTTTATTTTTCACCTCCTACCTCCTTGTTCTTTGCCTGACCCAGAATTGATCGATTTGGTGCGCCATCTTTAAGGAAATTCCGTCCCGTTTTGATCTACCTCTCCCAGACGTGGCTGAGAACTGGCATTTGAGGCAGCAATGACATCCCTTTCTTGCCTCCTGTGATGGGAGCAAGGAAAGGCGCTAGGAAATAACTCAGGAGGTCAGTGAGCGAACAGGTACTCTGTGTATCAACTACAACTACGGCTGCTTGTATGTTATCCAGCAACTCTGACAGGCACAGTGATCACGGAATGGAAAAGATGTTACCTGTGTGTTTCAGAGTGTTACCTGTGTGTTTCAGAGTGTTACCTGTGTGTTTCAGAGTGTTACCTGTGTGTTTCTGTGTGTTATATGTGTGTTTCAGAGTGTTACCTGTGTGTTTCTGAGTGTTACCTGTGTGTTTCAGAGTGTTACCTGTGTGTTTCTGTGTGTTATATGTGTGTTTCAGAGTGTTACCTGTGTGTTTCTGAGTGTTACCTGTGTGTTTCAGAGTGTTACCTGTGTGTTTCTGAGTGTTACCTGTGTGTTTCTGAGTGTTACCTGTGTTATCCTCTGTGTCTGTGTTACATGTGTGTTGCGTGTTTTAGTGTGTTCCTATGTGTGTGTTCCCTGTGTGTTATCCTATGTGTGTGTGTTCTGTGTGTGTTATCCTATGTGTGTGTTGCGTGTTTTAGTATGTTCCTATGTGTGTGTTCCCTGTGTGTTATCCTATGTGTGTGTGTTCTGTGTGTGTTATCCTATGTGTGTTGCGTGTTTTAGTATGTTCCTATGTGTGTGTTCCCTGTGTGTTATCCTATGTGTGTGTGTGTTCTGTGCGTGTTATCCTATGTGTGCGTTGCATGTTTTAGTGTGTTCCTATGTGTGTGTTCCCTATGTGTTATCCTATGTGTGTGTGTGTGTGTGTGTGTTCTGTGTGTGTTATCCTATGTGTGTGTTGCGTGTATTAGTGTGTTCCTATGTGTATGTTCTGTGTTTGTTACCTATGTGTTACGTGTGCTATCCTATGTGCCTGTGTTAAGTGTGTTAGTGTGTTCCTAGGTGTGTGGGTTCCATTTGTGTTATGCTATGTGTGTGTGTTTTGTGTGTTAGTGTATACCTATGTGTGCGTGTTATGTGTGTTACCTGTGTGTTATGTGTGTTATCCAATGTGTGTGTTTGTGTTCCATGTGTGTTATCCTATTTGTGTGCGTCCCTGTGTGTTATGTGTTTTATCCTATGTGTGTGTGTTCCTGTGTGTTGTGTGTGTTATCCTATGTGTATGTGTTCCTGTGTGTTATCCTATGTGTATGTGTTTCTTGTGTGTTATGTGTGTTATCCTATGTGTATGTGTTCCTGTGTGTTATGTGTTTTATCCTATGTGTGTGTGTGTTCCTGTGTTCCATGTGTGTTATCCTATGTGTGTGTTCCTGTGTGTTATCCTATGTGTATGTGTTTCTTGTGTGTTATGTGTTTTATCCTATGTGTGTGTGTCCCTGTGTGTTATGTGTGTTATCCTATGTGTGTGTGTCCCTCTGTGTTATGTGTATTATCCTATGTGTGTGTGTCCCTGTGTGTTATGTGTATTATCCTATGTGTGTGTGTTCTTGTGTGTTCATGACTCACACATCATGGCTGATCATGTGACTGCAGCAGGACCCACAATCAGCACCTTCCTGCCAGAAGGGTCGATTAACCGGCTTTCAAACCATTTCCTTAATACCGCCGGCCTCCTGTCATGAGTTCAGTGCACTTGCTCTTTAATTAAGTTAGTCTCATTAGTTTCCTAATTGCTTATTTCCTTTTGTTACCTTAATAATGACAAGAGGGATGTATTCATGTATTCCTGAATTAGGAGAGGAAGCATTAGCCGGATGCTAACAGAAGGAAAAGCTAACCCCAGCTTTACCACCTCCAGGTAAAAGCAGAAACAATCAAAACCAAATACTTAACTGCCATCTGGAGAAAAAACATTCACTGTGACACAGAAAGTAGTATTTCTACCCCAAAAGACAATAAAACCCTGTACAGGAACCATTTCACTGTTTATATAATCTTCCGGCCGGTCAAATGGAGTCAGGAAATATCATGTTTAAGTACTGTAGTCACCCTACAGTGAATATATAGTTTCTGTGTTTGGTAAAGTGGCTTGCTAACAGGACAGGATATAACGATTGCAGTGAGCTTTCTTTCAGCTTTTAGTATTTTTTGTTAAAGGTTAACAGTTTGGCTTAAAGCTGGATAGTTATGTTACAAAATCAACACTGGAGGTTAGTTCTTTTTATTGTGTGACATTGAAAGATTTTCCTTCATAACATTTGCCTAATCTGCAGTGAAATTTATGCTCTATTCTGCAGACACCATGAAGCTCTAGACCTTCAGACACTGGGTACAAAGCTCCAAACTGAATCATGTCTGATGAGAGCATTCGCCCCACTGAGGTGTTCTGTTCACCTGCAGACAGACGAGCCCAGCACTCTCCCCAGTATTAATGTTGTTTTTTATTATGCCTGATATTACAGTGGGGTGCAAAAATGTGGGCGCCCCTCGTTTAAATGTCTGTTTCATTTCATCTGTAAGTGATTGAAAGCAAAACTGAACTCTAAATGGTACAGAGTTAAACATGAGACCTTTCTGCAAATTTGAAAGCAAGATTGCTTTTTGTTTTCATTTTTTACTGTTTATGAATAAAAAAAGAAAAGAAAAAGAAAAGGGCCCTGTGCAAAAGTTTGGGAACCTTTTTTGGTTATTCTCTGATACTTTCTAATGATTACTAAGGTCCAGACCCAGGTGATTTACCCGTTAGGGCTTTAATGACTCAGGTTATTATAATTCCAGGGCTGAACTTTTTATTCTGAAGTAGCTCCATGCCTTCTAAAGTATTCAACTGCAGTGGCTGTTCTGTCTGGTGTTAACAACCATGGGTTCCTCCAACAGTTGTTCAAGGATTTCAGAATGGAGATGGTCCATTTCCACCAAGAAGGAGAAGGCTACAACTGCTTATTTCCACTGTCAGAAACATTATTCGTGAATGGAAGATAAATGGAACAAAAGTCAAGGCAAGGTCTGGAAGTTCAAGAAAGATTTCAAACAGAAATCAAACAGAGACCTGGTGTGAAATGCTCACAAGAACTCACACATCACTGGAAAATAGTTGCAAAAAAGAGTAGCTAACACAGGTCTAGCTGTTCACAGGGCAACAATACAACATGCTTCTAACAACAAAGACCTACATGGCAGAGTTGTCAGAAAGAATGACCTCAACACAAAAAGAAGTGTCTGAAGTATGCAAAAGAAGCCTGAAGCCTTTTGGAATAATGTGCTTTGCACAGACAAAACGAAAATTGAACTTTTTGGCCACCATCAAAGAAGGTATGTTTAGAGAAAAAGGGGTAAAGCCTTTGTAGAGAAGAATTCCTTGCCAACTGGTAAGCCTGGAGGTGGATCCATTATGCTTTGGGGTTGTCTGGCAGCTGTGAATACTTGAATATTATTGAAAATTAGTTGAGAGATCTCAAACATGCCATACATGCTAGGAGGCCGAAGAATATTTCTGAGCTAAAGGTGGTCTGCCCGGAAGAATGGGGAAAAATCTAATTGAAGGACTCTTACCTTGGAAGACAGGAAACGTTTATAGTTACTTGAGGAGGAGTTACTAACTGACAGGGTTCCCAAACCTTTGCACAGGGCCTTTTTCCTTTTTTTATTATTTTGAAATAGAAAATAAGATTTAATTAAAAGTAATCTTGCTTAACGTTTAACATTGTACCATTTAGAGGTCAGGTTCACTTCTGTTCAATTAGACATGAATTGTAAAAGGCTTTTTGCCTGGGGTGGGCAGAAGATTTTTTTACTACTACTTTTTTTACATACTACTGTATATTTTCCTTTGAATAGCATTCAATAATAATGTGAGTTCTCATAAGCGCCGTGTGCACACTTACAGAAAGAAATAACTTATTTCAGCAAGACCCTGAAACAGGGAAGGCTGATATGCTGAGATCGATCTGCATGTTAGACACTGCCCTGAAACAGCAGCTGCTCCAAGAGCTGCTCCAAGAGCTGCTCCAAGAGCTGCTCCAAGAGCTGTTCTGCTCCTGCAGAGTGAGGCTAATGTGTGTGTGCAGTGAGTGTGTGAGGTCTGTGCAGTGAAAGTGTGAGGCGTGTGCAGTGTGAGGGGTGTGCAGTGTGAGGTGTGTGCAGTGTGAGGTGTGTGCAGTGTCTGTGTGAGGTGTGAGCAGTGTGAGGTGTGTGCAGTGTGAGGCTAACGTGCATGTCGGAGGAGACTGGGAGAAAAGTGCAGAACTGTCACACAGATTTATATCCATCCTGTTACCAAAATATTCTGTTTCTTCTTCAAGAGCTGTGACTAAAATAAGCTTTTTTCCCCCTGTTCAAACACAGAACACTGGGGCATTTCAGTCACATCAGGTTCATTTTTCAGCACAAAAAAAGCACCCCAAGCTGGTGCCAAACACTCACTTCACGCTCTAAAAACTCTTATCTGAAATATTTATCATAAATGCGTTTGTACTGTCAGGGAATTCTGAAACTTGAAATTTTGAGTGATTAGACCTTTGAAGTGACATTTCATAACATTATTGAAGGTAACTAATGTTCCAAAGTCTCCTTTGAGTTTGTTATCTCTCAGAGAAAATCCCCTTCAGACATGGGTTCAGGGAGACTGCTCAAGTGCATGTCAGTCATCACACCGTAGCGCTGCTTTTGGCAGTGCTGCCCCCTGCAGGAGCATAGCGGTACTCCAGGCTGTTCTTTAACCAGGTTTAACATGCAACAGCAGAACTGATAGCGTTGGGGTAGAGGAATCACACAGTAAATCAAGAAGAAAAAAGAAAAAGCCTGATAAATACCAGCCCTGAGCCCCCAGACAGCACATGAGGAAAAAACCCCTCAAACAGTGGTGAGGAAAAACTCCCCAAAGTGAGGAAATAGAAATATGCATGGACACACACAACCAGCACTGTCCTCTCTCCTTAGATACCTGCAGGGTCCCTGTTCACCCAACCCAACCATAACGACTGATCGATAACACCAATGGCATCCTGAATCTGTGCATCTACTCTACTAGAACAAATCAAATAGTCTGAGTATGGTTTTATTTTCATAGGGGTTAAATTTATCACAAAATAATGAAATTGTGCGTAAACAATATATATTATCAAATACAAATGCCTTCAATAATTCTCTCCCTCTCTCCCCTCTCTATCTTTGTCTTTCTCTCCCTCCCTCTCTCTGTTTTGAGGTCTCAGAGGTACAGACAGGATGAACATCTGGACAGGAACGAAGCGTCTCTCATGAATGATTCAGCCTCTGACATCTGTAACACCTCAGCAAGGAGTGGAGGAGCACAAGGCTGAACCTGACTGCTCCAGTACCCCAACACAACTGCAATGGCACCCCAACACTACCCCAACACTACTGCTCCAGTACCCCAACACTACCCCAAAACTTCTGCTCCAGTATCCCAACACTACTCCAACACTACTGCAATGGCACCCCAACACTACCACAACACTACTGCTCCAGTACCCCAACATTACTGCAACACTACCCCAACACTACTGCAACAGTACCCCAACACTACCACAACAGTTCCCCAACACGACCATAACAGAACCCTAGCACTACTGCAAAAGCACTCCAACACTACCATAACAGAACCCTAACACTACTGCAACAGCACTCCAACACTACCATAACAGAACCCTAACACTACTGCAACAGCACTCCAACACTACCATAACAGAACCCTAACACTACTGCAACAGCACTCCAACACTACCATAACAGAACCCTAACACTACTGCAACAGCACTCCAACACTACCATAACAGAACCCTAACACTACTGCAACAGCACTCCAACACTACCATAACAGAACCCTAACACTACTGCAACAGCACTCCAACACTACCATAACAGAACCCTAACACTACTGCAACAGCACTCCAACACTACCAAAACAGAACCCTAACACTACTGCAACAGCACTCCAACACTACCATAACAGAACCCTAACACTACTGCAACAGCACTCCAACACTACCATAACAGAACCCTAACACTACTGCAACAGCACTCCAACACTACCATAACAGAACCCTAACACTACTGCAACAGCACTCCAACACTACCATAACAGAACCCTAACACTACTGCAACAGCACTCCAACACTACCATAACAGAACCCTAACACTACTGCAACAGCACTCCAACACTACCATAACAGAACCCTAACACTACTGCAACAGCACTCCAACACTACCATAACAGAACCCTAACACTACTGCAACAGCACTCCAACACTACCATAACAGAACCCTAACACTACTGCAACAGCACTCCAACACTACCATAACAGAACCCTAACACTACTGCAACAGCACTCCAACACTACCACACCAGACCCCCAGCCCTGAGCAAGAGCCCTGGATAAGAGCCCTGTAGGGCAAGCAGAGCATGCTTCATTCTTTATTTTTTTAGTTTTACTTCACTGTTTTCCTGTAGACAGCTTGGTCTCCCGGGCTCTCGGGCTGGGGTGGAGCTCCATTATCGCCCGGCAGCTTCCCCGACCCCTTCTGAAATGGAATATTGAATTTCACATATTTTAAAATGTCACTTTTAATTTTGGGCTAATATGACATTCCCCCATGGTAGAAACGGTTTGGTAGCGTTAGTGTAATGCCCGTAGCATTAGCTCAAATGCTTCTGTTAAAGAGGATTCATGCATCGCTCATATCAGAGAGGGGGATTGTTTTATCTATTGCCAGACATGGGTCAAATATGCCATTCTTCTGGACTCTTTTCTGTGCTCGATTGATCTTGCCTGGTGCAACTGAGCCAATCATGAGGACCAGAAGGCGGAGTTTGCACTTTTTCAGAGCATTTCAGAGGTTCCAATACACCAGACAAGCTCTGTAAAATACAGAAAAGTATTTAAATCCAAAACAATTATGATATTAACCCAAGTCTTGTATTGGCACACATTATTCACATTTTGAGATTTTTTTTAAATTTTCAGAGGTTGGCGTTTGACATCCAGCTAAATCCTGCCATTCCAGGGATAGCCTTGTTCTGTCTGTGCTGGGGTGTTAAACAGGCAGAGCACTGAAACACATCCTTACACATTTATTTACCGGCACATTTTACATTATTTATTCATGGGGGGCAGTGGGGGGTGGGTTTGATCAATTATTGAAGGTGATTTTTACAGCATTGTGAAGTAAGCTCAATTATTTAGATTCAATCTAGGGCTTTAGGTGTGTGTGTATGTGTGTGTGTGTGTGTGTGTATGTGAATGTGTGTTTGTGAGTGTGTACGGGGTGTGTGTGCATGTGTGTGTGTGTGTGTGTGTGTGTGAATGTGTGTGTGTGTGTAGTTAGATTTGGTTTAGCAGCAGGCTTTGGTTTTTTTCCTAATCTGGGAAAGAAAGCATTACTCTGAATATTCTGTCTCCTGGACATAATCTACAGGGTGTGAAATCACCAGGGCCTCTGCTGGTGTCACTGTGTTTGAGAAGCTCCCAAAACCACAAAACTATCAAACGTGCAAACTCCAAATCCCACAAAGCATCTGTGCATTTCATTCATTTTTACAGTCTTAAAAAACAATATGAGCTTCATCAGAGACCAAATCAGACTTGAAAAAGAGTAACTCAAAAATGCTTTTGAAAAATGCTTTCAGATTCTGATAGTGAAGTTGAATTGGGGGTACAACTTGTAATTGGCTCAGGAGGTAAGAGCAGTCCTCCCATTGGCTCAGGCGGTAAGAACAGTCATCTTATTGGCTCAGGCGGTAAGAGCAGTTGTCTGGCAGTCAGAGGGTTGCCGGTTGCCAGCCAATCACTGTGTGTGAATCAAGGGTGAATGAGAAGCATTAGTTGTACAACGCTTTGGATAAAGGCGCTATATAAATGCCATCCATTTACCATTTGATACTAGTTTATATGAGTGAACCCATATGGGAATGTAATATATGGACTTATATATACATATACATATGTCCCCATATAAAAACTGACATATATGATACATACTCTATATTAGATTACCACACAGAGAGAGCTGCACAGCTGTAATGTTATTGAACACTGACGCTTCAATGTCGAGGAGCAGACAAACCACAGCGTGTCTGAAGCAGGCCCCCCACCTCCCCAAATCACCCACCCCCCTCCCCAAATCACCCCCCACCTCCCCAAATCACCCCCCAAGGTCTGGACGACTGGGTCCAACACAACCTGGCTCTGCTTCCTCGCTAAACGACTGGGTCCAACACAACCTGGTTCTGCTTCCCCGCTAAACGACTGGGTCCAACACAAC
>NC_083763.1:373898-381398 GCF_963514075.1 Conger conger
TTCTGATCTGTTGTGACAGCTGCTCACCTGCACTGGTTTCCATGGACACGTTAAGTCACCTGACAGACAGCGGCGTTCCCTGGACCAATGAGACAGCAGGGGAGGTACTGAGGCAGTTGCTTGATCTGTCTCCGTTTCCGGGGAAATACGGAGAACCAAAACAAACATCCGGACGCACTTACCACCCCATAACATTTATGAATCGTAGAGCGTTTCTCTGGAAATCTGGAAACACCTTTCCATGTCAAAGCAGCCTATAGCCGTCACCAGGAGACCTGATTCAAATATGACACAAAGGAAGAATGGCACTGGAAGAATCCCTCACTGACTCTCACCGTGAATCACTCACTGACTCTCACTGTGAATCCCTCACTGACTCTCACCGTGAATCACTCACTGATTCTCACTGTGAATAACTCACTGACTCTCACCGTGAATCACTCACTGACTCTCACCGTGAATCACTCACTGACTCTCACCGTGAATCACTCACTGACTCTCACTGTGAATCCCTCACTGACTCTCACCGTGAATCACTCACTGACTCTCACCGTGAATCCCTCACTGACTCTCACCGTGAATCACTCACTGATTCTCACTGTGAATCACTCACTGACTCTCACCGTGAATCACTCACTGACTCTCACCGTGAATCCCTCACTGACTCTCACCGTGAATCCCTCACTGACTCTCACCGTGAATCACTCACTGACTCTCACTGTGAATCACTCACTGACTCTCACCGTGAATCACTCACTGACTCTCACCGTGAATCACTCACTGACTCTCACTGTGAATCCCTCACTGACTCTCACTGTGAATCACTCACTGACTCTCACTGTGAATCCCTCACTGACTCTCACTGTGAATCCCTCACTGACTCTCACTGTGAATCACTCACTGACTCTCACCGTGAATCCCTCACTGACTCTCACTGTGAATAGCTCACTGATTCTCACTGTGAATAGCTCACTGACTCTCACTGTGAATCCCTCACTGACTCTCACTGTGAATAGCTCACTGACTCTCACTGTGAATCACTCACTGACTCTCACCGTCAATCCGCAAGTAAGTCCATCACGCTTCAGGGTATCATTTCAGTGTAGTGAGAGATTTTATAAAAAAAAGCATCAATATTTACAAAGCCATAAATTGAGAAGTTGTTGCTCATGTTTCTAAAAGATGTCACACTGACTGGGTCCACCTGTGTGTGTGAGTGTGTGTATGTGTGTGAGAGAGAGCATGTGTGTGAGTGTGTGTGTGTGCATGTGTGTTTGTGCGTGTCTGTGTTTGTTGTGTGTGAGTGTGTATGCGTGTGTGAGCATGTGTGTGTGTGTGTGTGTGTGTGAGCATGCGTGTGTGTGTGTGTGTGTGTGTATGTATGTGTATGTGTGTGTGTGTATGAGTGTATGTGTGTGTGTGTGAGTGTGTGTAACTGTGTGTGTGTGTGTGTGTGTGTGAGTGTGTGTGCGTGTGTGGGTGTGTGTGTGTGTGAGTGAGTGTGTGTAACTGTGTGTGTGTGTGTGTGTGTGAGTGTGTGTGAGTGTGTGGGTGTGTGTGTGTGTGTGAGAGTGAGAGTGAGAGTGAGTGAGTGAGTGTGTGTGTGTGTGTGTGTGTGTGTGTGTGTGTGTGTGTGTGTGTGAGTGAGTGAGAGTGAGAGTGAGAGTGAGTGTGAGTGTGAGTGTGAGTGTGAGTGTGAGTGTGTGTGTGAGTGTGAGTGTGTGTGTGTGAGTGTGTGTGTGTGAGTGTGTGTGTGTGTGAGTGTGTGCTACTCAGGCTATATTTCACTGATGGGTAGCTGAGCTTCAGACAACAGCTCTATGATTTTATTATTAACAGCTCTATGCCAAATGCCTGCTATAAACACAGGGCAGGTAGGTTCTGTGTTTAGTGTAGTTTACTGTAGTTCACCTGGAGTTTATTGTAGTTTACTTTACAATTACAGTTTAATTTGTATCACTCACTAACTGAAGCTGAAATTGGATTGATTGGGCGATTTTGAGGGAAAAGAGTTTGTTTAAGAACACAGATATTTGATGGACTATAAATGCTCAGCATGATGAAACATAAAGGGTATTTCATGGAGCTACATTTTGGCGCGTGTCGCTAAATACCTCAATAAAAACACCGGCACTCCTCTTGTAGGGGGAATCAGCTCATTTGCTCATTAAACAGAGAGAGCTTTGATCTTTTATTTCACGTATATGGTATCCTGTAAAGTGCAGTTGTTTATGTAATTACACATTCTTGTTTTACAGTGTTTGCAGGCTTTAGCCATTTAAAGCTCTTATAATATCATAGAAAAGCAAGTGGTTCACATTATTATTTTTCCTTGTAGAACACATACTCCTGTTGGACTAGCCTGGGAGTGAGGTAATAGTATGTGTGTGTGTGTGGGGGGGGGGGGGGGGGGGCTGTGTGTGAACAAATTTATATCAGAGCATGTACATACAGTGTACACTAAAATATAAAAAATATATATAAAATGTAAAATATAAAATAACAACAAGCAACAACAAATAAGATATGGACAGGCATTCAAATTCCAAATTAGTTTTTCTAAAACTGCCCTCAGATGTCCACAAGTGTCCCGAAATCTCTCCAAATGCAAAACATCTGCATATTTCTTTTTCCAGGCACATGAATGGTCAGAAAAGCTTATTTTTCAATTAAAACTGAATTTTGATACACAATTTAAAGAAAATGAACCTTCACGTGTGTTTCATTCACACATATGAGAGTATGTTTCTATAAAGCACGAAGCTGAAGTGTCCAAAAAGCTCTTTAAAAAGGATTACTCAACCTCACGCTTTCTCAAAAATCTGCATCATATTGAAAAAGGAACTTTATTTCAAAATTAGGTTAATCAGAGCCCGGTCAGCCAGTACAATTACAGGTTTACATCTATAGCAAGTCCAAATCCTGTAATTACTCATGCCTGTATATTCATTCTGCGAAGTGAATGCAGCGATATCTCTAAACACTTTGTCGCCAGAATATGACACATTATACCGTGTTGGAAAGGGCAGAAACCCCCTGTAAGAAGCGTATGATGTTTTACATTAGTTCAGTATCGAAATGACCCAGCAATGCAATTACGCAACGTATGCAAGTACTTCAAGATGCTGAGGTATACTCCGCGGAGAATGTCCAGACTGGCCACACTGAAGCAGAGAAACACATGGAAACTGGAAGAACACAATTAAAAAGAGAAATACGACAGATAAACCATTTCCTAAGCACTTTAAATCTAAAAAGAAAATGTAAAACTTACAGTTATTTAATGGCTAACAATATTCATGAAATATTCAGGAATGTATCTTGAAAAAAGCTAGATATAATAAGTTTGAAAATAAAACCGATATAAATCACATGTAGATAACCATCTTTTAAAACTGTAAAAGAAATATTGCCCTACATAACCTTAGTACCCCCTACAGCATTCCTAAATGACACGAAAGTCAGAATGGGTCACCTTAAATGCCCTACAGTAACAGTCAAATTTATTCTGTATCTAGATGTGATGAGATTTTTTATTTTCCTTTTTAGGCAAGCACTTTTGGATCACTCTATTAAAATCTGCAGTGCTCTGAAATATTATCACTTAATGGCCACAAACTATCAACAAATCTGGGGATTAATTATTATATTCATTGCGAGAGCAGTGTCTCAGCCTTGTTCAGTGTGGGAGTGATGCTGTAATAGATTAACTATATAGTTAAATATATATGTATAAAAACATATAATATATACACCTTAGCCAAATCATATTTGATAGCATGTTTTAATAATGCTCACCATCAATAAATGAAATAAATCAATAAATTATATATAATATATAGTGCAAACATATTGTAATAGTGATCTAAAGTACACATGTATGACTTGTGTTAGTTTTAGTATTTAAGTTGTAGTGTAACATGTCTGTACAGGAGAAGCCCGAATTCTGTCCATGAGCGTACGTGTGTGTGTGTGTGTGTGTGTGTGTGTGTGTGTGTGTGTGAGAGTGTGTGTGTGTGTGTGTGTGTGTGAGAGTGTGTGTGTGTGTGTGTGTGTGTGTGTGTGTGTGAGTGTGTGTGTGTGTGTGTGTGTGTGTGTGTGTGTGAGTGAGTGTGTGTGTGTGTGTGTGTGTGTGTGTGTGTGAGAGTGTGTGTGTGTGTGTGTGTGTGTGTGTGAGAGTGTGTGTGTGTGTGTGTGTGTGAGTGTGTGTGTGTGTGTTGGCAGCAGATCTGACTCTGACTGAAACACAGAGTCCAGTCCCAGCGCTGCCAAATCACTGCGCTGCCCTAATCCCCCATAATCCTCTCTGTCTCCAGACAGGTGATCACTGCTTGCAGCTCCACTCCACTGTCTGTGACCTCAGAGGAATCCCCCCCAACCCTGTACCCCAACAACCCCCCACCCCCCCAACCCTGCACCCCAACAACCCCCCACCCCCCAACCCTGTACCCCAACAACCCCCCACCCCCCAACCCTGTACCCCAACAACCCTGCACCCCAACAACCCCCCACCCCCCAACCCTGCACCCCAACAACCCCCCACCCCCAACCCTGTACCCCAACAACCCCCCACCCCCCCAACCCTGCACCCCAACAGCCCTCAACCCCAACCCTGTACCCCAACCCCCCCACCCCCCCAACCCTGCACCCCAACAGCCCCCAACCCCCCCAACCCTGCACCCCAACAGCCCCCAACCCCCCCACCCCCCCAACCCTGTTCTCTCCTGTGCGTGTAGAACAGTTCTCTCCTGTGTGTAGAACAGTTCTCTCCTGTGTGTGTAGAACAGTTCTCTCCTGTGTGTGTAGAACAGTTCTCTCCTGTGTGTGTAGAACAGTTCTCTCCTGTGCGTGTAGAACAGTTCTCTCCTGTGCGTGTAGAACAGTTCTCTCCTGTGTGTAGAACAGTTCTCTCCTGTGTGTGTAGAACAGTTCTCTCCTGTGTGTGTAGAACAGTTCTCTCCTGTGTGTAGAACAGTTCTCTCCTGTGCGTGTAGAACAGTTCTCTCCTGTGTGTGTAGAACAGTTTCTCCTGTGTGTGTAGAACAGTTCTCTCCTGTGTGTGCCCCCCCCACCCAATCTCCCGCTCTGGACTCTGCCAGCACCCCGAGACCTCACCCCCTCCCAAATATCCCCGGAATTTTCCAGAGTGACAGGGTTTAATAACACTCCGGAGTATGAAGGGCCGGAACTTCTGCAGCTCACAAACACTTGGGCTCCCTTCCCGATGCAGAAGCCTGGTCTGGATCTGTGTCTCCGCTCTTGTGGGGAGAGGCATGAGCTGGAGAATATTTCCAGCAGTTGAAATATACTTACATTCTCATACATCGAAATATACACTCACTCACTTAGCACTGAGCACTTTATTAGGAACACATGTACACCTACTTATTAATGCGATTATCTAACATTTAATAAACCAGTTGTATGGCAGCAGTGCAATGCAGAAAATCATGTATATACGGGTCAGGAGCTTCAGTTAATGTCACATCAGAATGGAGAAAAAATTTGATCTAAGCGACTTTGACCATGGAATGATTGTTGTTGCCAGACAGTGTGGTTTGAGTACCTCAGAAACTGCGGAATTTTCACACACAACAGTCTCAGGAAGGTGACAGTAACACAAATAACCACATATTAAGTAGTGGTATGCAGAAGAGCGTCTCTGAACACACAACGCATCATTACTCAAAGTGGATAGGCTACAGCAGCAGAAGTAACTTAATAAGTCTAAAAAATAAGTTAAAAAAAACCTAATAAAGTGCTCACTGAGTGTATTGCCTGAAATAATGAACTCTGTATTAATACACCATGAAAGCGCGTGTGAAGCTGGCATTAGCGAGCGATGCACAGGCATTACTCTGATGTCTAAGAATGTGCGATGGATCTGATAAAGTGCCATCTGTGCGTTTCCGTCCCACGCTGTTTCTGACGGCGGCCATTTTGTGAGGCTCTGGGTTCTGGGCCCGGGCCAGCGGAGAGAGCTGGGGTTATTATTGTAGCTTCCCCATCACGGACGGCCTCTTTCTTCCACTCTCTGGTTTCCAGGAGGGATTAGAGCGGCCGGCGTTTCTCATGGCTGTTATCGCTACATCTCCCTATGTCCCACAATCCTTTGCGCCTTCCTGCCGCCCTCCTCCCTCCCTCAGTGCGGGCAGCGACAGGTTTTTCAGCTTCGGGTTTTAATCTGATGAGTCAAACGGAGACGGTTTTTCATTCCCCTTTTGGGACGGGGAGGATGTTGTGTTTAGCGGAGACTGGAAGAAGGCTTTGTGGGTAAAATGGGGGGGGGGGGGGCGGGGTACCAGTGGGGGCACTAGAGGGTCCCAACTGTCATCAGGTTCTAATTCTCATCATTTCCAAATCACTAAAAGGTTTCAGGCCCTCTAATTAAGGATTCTTTTGACCTGCCAAATAAAAAAGACTTGTTTTACCTTTTCAAGAACGCTCCCTTTCCACCCCCATCCCCACCCCCATGTGTGTGTGTGTGTGTGTGTGTGTGTTTACGTGAGTGTGTGTGTGAACAGTGTGTGTGTATTTGTGTGATTTTTGTGAGAAGTGTGTGCATAAGTGGTGTGTGTGAGTAGTGTGTATCCATGTGTGTGTGGTGTGTGTGTGTATCTATGTGTGTGTGTATCTGTGTGCGTGTGAGCAGTGTGTGCTCTATTACCATTGCAACTGTTGTAATCTTGTTGTTTTGTCCTGTTTGCTTTGTGTGCAGAGGTGTGCCCCTAACCCTAACCCTACCCCCAGTGCTCCATGAGGGGCCTGAACCCAGGGGCCTGTCCTGTCCTGGGGTGAGTCTCCAGGGGCCTGTTCTGTCCTGGGGTGAGTCTCCAGGGGCCTGTCCTGTCCTGGGGTGAGTCTCCAGGGGCCTGTCCTGTCCTGGGGTGAGTCTCCAGGGGCCTGTCCTGTCCTGGGGTGAGTCTCCAGGGGCCTGTCCTGGGGCGAGTCTCCAGGGGCCTGTCCTGTCCTGGGGTGAGTCTCCAGGGGCCTGTCCTGTCCTGGGGTGAGTCTCCAGGGGCCTGTCCTGTCCTGGGGTGAGTCTCCAGGGGCCTGTCCTGTCCTGGGGTGAGTCTCCAGGGGCCTGTCCTGGGGTGAGTCTCCAGGGGCCTGTCCTGGGGTGAGTCTCCAGGGGCCTGTCCTGGGGTGAGTCTCCAGGGGCCTGTCCTGTCCTGGAGTGAGTCTCCACAGAGCACTAAAGAGACCTGGAAATGCACAACTGCGGGCCAGGTGTTGCGATTCTGGGATTCAAATCCAAACTGAATCTGTGCTGAAATTCAAATCCAAATCAAATCACGGGGTTCTCTTCTTCTGGGGCTCTTAGAGAGAGCGAGCCCCTGTATCTGTTTGTCTGTCTGTCTGTCTGTCTGTATGCCCCTCTGTGTGCTGGTTTCACACAGACACCCAACCAGGAGACACACTGACATCTAGTGGACAAAACAGAATACAAGAACTGCCAGCCAAGCTTGTTTGTGTGCCTGTGTGTGCCTGTGTGTGTGT
>NC_083763.1:396398-406398 GCF_963514075.1 Conger conger
CATGTAAACACAGCTACACTACCCAGTCATTAAAGAATCACTGCTATACATACACACAGCTGTGAATAAATAAATAGTGTGAATAATAAGATTCACAGGACATTACAGGAACCTAAATACTAAATAACAATATTTATTTTATACAATAAAGGGCATTTAAAGAGTTTTGTCATTAAAACCTCAAGCATCATAGCATAAATTATCTTACCTGCATATAAAATATTTTGGACAGGATAACATTCTTTGAATGCGTTTAGTATATTACACTTGCAGTACAGCCCCTAAGTTTTACATTACATTACATTATTGGCATTTGGCAGACGCTCTTATCCAGAGCGACGTACAACAAAGTGCATACCCATAACCGGGGATAAGTTCGCTGAAAGACCCTAGAGGGAAGTACAATTTCAACTGCTCCTAAGTAATCAGGATTTTTTTCCCTCATATTTTCAGACTACAGGGTGTTAAAGTTTTATATATATATATATATATATATATATATACACACACACACACACACACACACACACACACACACACACACACATCATTAAAAACACTGTAATAAATAATACACAACATCTACCCAATAAAATGAAATAAAATGAAGGAAACAGATTACCAGAATCATTATTGAATAAATAATATTTATTAGGTATTAATTAGATTAATCTGTTCATTTACCTTACCTAGTGTGTGGGTGTGTGTGTTCATTTCATCATTTGGAATATAGACATCACAGTTCAGGAAAAAAGAATGTTAAGCACATTATGCATGTAACTAAATGTTTGTGTATAGTCTTATATTTATAGCAAAATAAATATAATGTGTCAAACAGGCTGAATCACCATTCATTGGTGATTATCATTTAATTCATGTGTGAAATTTAGCTGTATAATTTTTGTATGATTTATGAAAATTTCACATTTACTTCTGATTACACCAATTAGTTAATGTAGCCAAATACCCATCTGGAGGATAAATCTAACATGTATGAAAAATATTTTAAATTGATTGTTCTGTTGTGCACTACGTTTTAAATGCATCTTACCCACTTATATGAAATTCTACATTACTATTTATTACGCTGGTTATAACTCCCACAGTGATCTGTTCAATGAAATATGAAGTGGCCAATAAGATATGAAATATGATTTATTTTCTAATTCGGAAGGACAGTCAAAATTAGGCTTTTAAATACATTTCCAAATCAAACTCAGATGGTTAGAGTAGTGTAGAGCATTTATTGGTGATATTAATAATTAGTTTTCCCTACATATTCTCACACTAAATATTTGTTTAGTTATTTTTCTTATTATTGCTTTTGTATCTTTTGTATTTTGTATCTGTATAAAATTGAAATTTTTTGTTTAATACTGTATATGTGATTTTGTTCAAGATGAGCACGGTACGTTTAAGATGAGGTTTCCAACCCCTCCGGCACAATTGATTCTGCAAATTATTTTGTGTACTTACATCTTCATGCAAATAACATAACATAACATAACATAACATAACATAACATAACATAACATAACATAACATAACATAACATAACATAACATAACATAACATAACATAACATAAACATAACATAACATAACATAAGGTAACAGGCAATTCAGTCCAGCAATGCCCGCCTTTTCCTACCACTAAGTGTACCTACTGCCTAAATTGCCTAAAAGCGAAATAGCATCCAGCACTGTATCAAGCCTGGTGTTGAAAACCCCCAGTTTCTGCCTCTACTATGTCCTGGCAGCTCTTCCACAGAGACCACTCTGTGTGAAAAAATGCTTCCGACTATCTGTCCGGAATTTCCCCTTTGCCAATTTCCATTTGTGTGCTCTCGTTTTGCGAACAGAACTCACCCTGAAGAAATCCTTATAATAAACAAATAGAAAATTACACTTCAATAAAAGGCGTTAACTTTTGTTTTTTGTTCCACCATTTAGCATGATAATGTAATTCTTTCTGATATATTGTATCACAAAACTGAAGCTAGATTGCACGCCCTTTCAATTTTTAAGAATAAATCCAAGTTAAAATCAGACTTCAATGACTACATAAATGTGTATTTAGTATTTACGAGCAACTACACACATGAGTAAGTATTTAGTATTCATCACATGTTGCTAATCCATTTTTGTAGTATACAATAGTAGAATGTGAAATCATCCCTGCCCCATTCTTTCCAAGCAAACATTCTAGATACCATTTTGGCCTAACAGCTGAATAGAAATAGTCAAACCAAATGAATTAGTCAATTAAATTATTAACCAACCCAAATAATGCATACAATTAGTGCACTGGTTTTCTCCTCCATAAAGCATGATGTCTTACCACCTGGACTAAGATGCATACTATTTTAATAATTCTTGTAATCATTACAAAGGGGGAAAATACCACATTGCATCATTAAATCACAAAGAAAAAAAGAAAAAAAATGAACTGGTTCATTAGCCAATTCATTACACATTCAAATACACTACTTATCCATACATCATGAAAAAGCAACACAATTCTGCATAGACAGTAATTTGTATATTATCTCATACAATTCAGCGAAAATGAAAAGGGTTAAATCTAGAAATAGATCGTGGAAACCCAGTTAATTTTGTGAAGACAAACAATTCTGCACAATTAATTATTTTTCTTGAGGAACATGTATACAGGATGAAAAAGTGTCCCGGGCTGACCAACCCAGGATGGAAGCACTTTTATTTTGTGGATCGATTTCAAATTGTTGAAATATTCCCTTGCAGGCAAAGAGTTCTTGATTCCACATAATACGGTTTATATTTTCCGTACAAGCAAAACCAGGAGTCTTGAGACCTCTAGAGGCCAGTGTGCAAAGTGCAGCTGGTCCAGTGGAAAAAAGAAACATCTAAAAATGGAGCGCCCCCACCCCTGCCTCAAGGATCAGGCAGTGTGGCCCCACCCTCCCCGAACCCCGCGGCCCCCCGACCCCCCCCCCTGGGAGTGACACCCTGCCCCGGACACCCTACTCTCAGATGAAACCTCAGGACCCTCCAGACATAAAGGCCCAGCGAGGCCCTACCTTCCATCAGCCGGACAGCCATTTCACTCTCACACCCTGCAGGTGCAACACATTCATATACACATACACACATACACACATTTCATAAAGACATTTTCCACAGGAAATATAACACTTCAGTGTAGCTTCAGTGTGCACAGGTCCAGACCCCTCCAACACAAGAGCATCCCGCGGCCCGAACAGACGCACCCCAAACCTGAACCTGCAGACAGAGAACACCATTTACCCTCTTAACCCAACCCTGCACACAGAGAACACCATTTACCCTCTTAACCCAACAGTGCAGACAGAGAACACCATTTACCCTCTTAACCCAACAGTGCAGACAGAGAACACCATTTACCCTCTTAACCCAACAGTGCAGACAGAGAACACCATTTACCCTCTTAACCCAACAGTGCAGACAGAGAACACCATTTACCCTCTTAACCCAACAGTGCAGACAGAGAACACCATTTACCCTCTTAACCCAACCCTGCAGACAGAGAACACCATTTACCCTCTTAACCCAACAGTGGAGACAGAGAACACCATTTACCCTCTTAACCCAACAGTTCAGACAGAGAACACCATTTACCCTCTTAACCCAACAGTGCAGACAGAGAACATCATTTACCCTCTTAACCCAACAGTGCAGACAGAGAACACCATTTACCCTCTTAACCCAACAGTGCAGACAGAGAACACCATTTACCCTCTTAACCCAACCCTCGCTAGCTCTCCCGCTCTTCCTCCTCCTCCTCCTCTTCCTCCGGGCTATCGGCCTGCTCCACCACGCGCTGTTCAACCAGCCGGTCGTAGGAGAAGAACATCATCACCTGAGAGACACACACACACACACACATCACCACCTGAGAGACACACACACACATCATCACCTGAGAGACACACACACACACACACATCACCACCTGAGAGACACACACACACATCATCACCTGAGAGAGACACACACACACACACACATCACCACCTGAGAGACACACACACACATCATCACCTGAGAGAGACACACACACACACACACATCATCACCTGAGAGACAGACACACACACACACACACATCACCACCTGAGAGACACACACACACACACACACACACACACACATCATCACCTGAGACACACACACACACACACACATCATCACCTGAGAGACACACACACACACACATCATCACCTGAGAGAGACACACACACACACACATCATCACCTGAGAGACACACACACACATCATCACCTGAGAGAGACACACACACACACACACATCATCACCTGAGAGACAGACACACACACACACACACATCACCACCTGAGAGACACACACACACACACACACACACACACACATCATCACCTGAGACACACACACACACACACACATCATCACCTGAGAGACACACACACACACACATCATCACCTGAGAGACACACACACACACACACATCACCACCTGAGAGACACACACACACACACACACATCATCACCTGAGAGAGACACACACACACATCATCACCTGAGAGACACACACACACACACACACATCACCACCTGAGAGACACACACACACACACACATCATCACCTGAGAGACACACACACACACACACATCATCACCTGAGAGAGACACACACACACACACACACACACATCATCACCTGAGAGACACACACACACACACACACATCACCACCTGAGAGACACACACACACACACACACACATCATCACCTGAGAGAGACACACACACACACACACACACACACACACATCATCACCTGAGAGAGACACACACACACACATCATCACCTGAGAGACACACACACACACACACACACACCATCACCTGAGAGACACACACACATCATTACCTGAGAGACACACACACACACACACACACATCATCACCTGAGAGAGACACACACACATCATTACCTGAGAGACAGACACACACACACACTATACTCACACAGTACTCACGTGCGCACACACACACACACACACGTGCACACACACGAACGTGCACGCGCACACACACGTGCACACGTGCACACACACACACACACACACACGAACGCGCGCACACACGCGCACACACACACACACACACTACTCACAGACAGCAGGACCAGTAGACCCATCATCACCCCCAGCATGATGTACAGGTTGTCAGTGAGTCCTCCTGCCCACAGGGGGCCTAGGATGGTGCCCAGCCCCCCCACCGAACGCCGCACCCCCTGACTGAATCCTGAAAACATTCAGTTAGATTCAGTTAGATTTGGTTAGATGTGGGCAGCCTGTAGCTACATGGTACATGGATGGGACCAGGATGTTGCTGGTTAAAGCCCCAGTGTAGCCACCAACTATGTGGCAATCAGGCAGCACAGGCGTAGTTTATTGAGAATGAACAGAACTGTATTTCACAAGCGTGTGGCAGTACCAGCTTTCGCCAGAGGAGGCCAGTGTTGCTCACCTTGCGTCTTCTCCGCCGTGACTTTGGAGAAGAGAGACACCTGGGCCACAGCTACAAAGGGAAGCCCCAAAACCTGCAGGAACACCCCGATAATAAACTCCGCCAGCTGCCAGCTATACCCACCTGCAGGAGGAGAGGAGAGAGGGCTGAGGGCGGAGGAGAGGAGAGAGGGATGAGGGCGGAGGAGAGTGGAGAGAGGGATGAGGGCAGAGGAGAGGAGAGAGGGATGAGGGCGGAGGAGAGGAGAGAGGGATGAGGGCGGAGGAGAGTGGAGAGAGGGATGAGGGCGGAGGCGAGGAGAGAGGGATGAGGGCGGAGGAGAGTGGAGAGAGGGATGAGGGCGGAGGAGAGGAGAGAGGGATGAGGGCGGAGGACAGTGGAGAGAGGGATGAGGGCGGAGGAGAGTGGAGAGAGGGATCAGGGCGGAGGAGAGGAGAGAGGGATGAGGGCGGAGGAGAGTGGAGAGAGGGATGAGGGTGGAGGAGAGTGAAGAGAGGGATGAGGGTGGAGGAGAGGAGAGTGAAGAGAGGGATGAGGGTGTAGGAGAGGAGAGAGGAGAGAGGGATGAGGGTGGAGGAGAGGAGAGAGGGATGAGGGTGGAGGAGAGGAGAGAGGGATGAGGGCGGAGGAGAGTGGAGAGAGGGATGAGGGTGGAGGAGAGGAGAGAGGGATGAGGGCGGAGGAGAGTGGAGAGAGGGATGAGGGTGGAGGAGAGTGAAGAGAGAGATGAGGGTGGAGGAGAGGAGAGAGGGATGAGGGTGGAGGAGAGTGAAGAGAGGGATGAGGGCGGAGGAGAGGAGAGTGAAGAGAGGGATGAGGGCGGAGGAGAGTGGAGAGAGGGATGAGGGCGGAGGAGAGTGGAGAGAGGGATGAGGGTGGAGGAGAGGAGAGTGAAGAGAGGGATGAGGGTGGAGGAGAGGAGAGTGAAGAGAGGGATGAGGGCGGAGGAGAGTGGAGAGAGGGATCAGGGCGGAGGAGAGGAGAGAGGGATGAGGGCGGAGGAGAGTGGAGAGAGGGATGAGGGTGGAGGAGAGTGAAGAGAGGGATGAGGGTGGAGGAGAGGAGAGTGAAGAGAGGGATGAGGGTGTAGGAGAGGAGAGAGGAGAGAGGGATGAGGGTGGAGGAGAGGAGAGAGGGATGAGGGCGGAGGAGAGTGGAGAGAGGGATGAGGGTGGAGGAGAGGAGAGAGGGATGAGGGCGGAGGAGAGTGGAGAGAGGGATGAGGGTGGAGGAGAGTGAAGAGAGAGATGAGGGTGGAGGAGAGGAGAGAGGGATGAGGGTGGAGGAGAGTGAAGAGAGGGATGAGGGCGGAGGAGAGGAGAGTGAAGAGAGGGATGAGGGCGGAGGAGAGTGGAGAGAGGGATGAGGGCGGAGGAGAGTGGAGAGAGGGATGAGGGTGGAGGAGAGGAGAGTGAAGAGAGGGATGAGGGTGGAGGAGAGGAGAGTGGAGAGAGGGATGAGGGTGGAGGAGAGTGGAGAGAGGGATGAGGGCGGAGGAGAGTGAAGAGAGGGATGAGGGCGGAGGAGAGGAGAAGGCGGGCTCACCCTGTGGTCGGGCCAGGAACACCAGGCACCACACACAGGCCAGGTTGCAGATGAGCAGTCCGGCAGCCAGCAGGCCCCTCTCTGGCACCCGCAGACTGAGCCAGCGCACCAGGAGGAAGCCGGCCACCACCTCCACCCCACACACACAGTACATCACGCTGTTCTCCAGCTCACCGAAGCCAAACAGCTGCTGAGTCACGGGCGTCACCATCGTCTGGGGAGACAGACACCGGTCTGGGCTCGATTGATCTTGCCTGGAGTAACTGAGCCTCAACCGCCACTGAGGACCAGGCACTTTGAGTATCACATGATTTGGGTCAGTGGTGTTGTGAGGTTCTGGTTGATTCGGGCAAGAGGTTCTGGCTGGCTTGGGTGAGAGGTTCTGGCTGGCTTGGGTGAGAGGTTCTGGCTGGCTTGGGTAAGAGGTTCTGGTTGATTTGGGTAAGAGGTTCTGGTTGATTTAGGTAAGAGCTTCTGGTTGATTTGGGTGAGAGGTTCTGGTTGATTACGTAAGAGATTCTGGTTGATTTATGTGATTTGGGAACATTACATTACATTAATGGCATTTGGCAGACGCTCTTATCCAGAGCGACGTACAACAAAGTGCATACCCATAACCAGGGATAAGTGCGCTGAAAGACCCTAGAGGGAAGTACAATTTCAACTGCTACCTGTACAACAAAGATAAGGACGAGGGCCTATTTTAATTTTTTTTTTTTTTTTTTTTTTTTGTAAACAAACAAACAAACAAACAAACGCAAAAGTATGACCAAACCCCTGAACTAGCCAAACACTGCTTACCTAGCCAAACTAAAAATACTGATACACAGAAAAGTAAATCACAGAAAGACAACAATTAAGGTTCACGGACAACGGACCCACCTCTAGAGCTGTCTGGTTGAACAGCACAATGAACTGAGCTGTGAGAAGCACAACAACCTCCTCCCTCAGATACTCTGCAGAGAGAGAGAGAGAGAGAGGGAGAGGGAGAGAGAGAGAGAGAGAGGGAGGGAGGAGGGAGGAGGGAGGAGGGAGGGAGGAGGGAGAGAGAGAGGGAGGGAGAGAGAGAGGGAGAGAGGATAGAGAGAGGGAGGGAGGAGAGAGAGGGAGGGAGAGAGAGAGGGAGAGAGAGAGAGGGAGGAGGGAGGGAGGGAGGGAGAGAGAGAGAGGGAGGGAGGGAGGATAGAGAGAGGGAGGGAGGAGAGAGAGAGAGGGAGGGAGGGAGAGAGAGAGAGGGAGAGAGAAAGAGGGAGAGAGAGAGAGGGAGAGAGAGAGGGAGGGAGGGAGGGAGGAGGGAGGAGGGAGGGAGGATAGAGAGAGGGAGGGAGGAGAGAGAGAGAGGGAGGGAGGGAGAGAGAGAGGGAGAGAGAGAGAGGGAGGAGGGAGGGAGGGAGGGAGAGAGAGAGGGAGAGAGAGAGAGGGAGGAGGGAGGGAGGGAGAGAGAGAGAGGGAGGAGGGAGGGAGGGAGGGAGAGAGAGAGACAGAGAGAAGGAGGGAGAGAGAGAGAGGGAGAGCAAGGAGGGAGGATAGAGAGAGGGAGGGAGGGAGAGAGACAGAGAGAAGGAGGGAGAGAGAGCGGGGAGAAAGAGAGACAGAGGGAGGAGGATAGAGAGAGGGAGGGAGGGAGGGAAAGAGAGAAAGATGAAAGTTAAACACCGGTAAACAGCAGAATGCCCCTCAGACCCCCCGGCGGAGTGGCTCCTTCACCTCGGGCACTGCTGAAGTTCTTGAAAGGGTTCACAGGAGTGGGCTGTGGGGGGGGCGAGGGGGGCGGAGACAGGTGGGGCAGGTTGCCATTGGAGACTGCAGAACTCTCTGATTGGCTGGAGCAGATGGTGCCATAGGTCCCCGGGGTCTCCTTCGGGCTCATCAGGGGTTTCTCCTCGTCTTCACCTCCCTCTCCCTCCCCCTCTCCATCCCCCTCTCCCCGCAGGGGCAGGTCCCAGTAGAGGAAGAGCACCACCAGCTGCAGCAGCAGCCACAGCACAGACATGAAGAGCTGTACAGACACAGACACAGACACAGACACAGACACAGACACAGACACAGACACACAGACACACAGACACACAACACAGACACACAGACACACAGACACACACTTTAAAAACCTGCTGTCCCACAGGGCTCAATTTTGGGACCTGTTCTTTTTACACTGTACATCAATGATATTGGTAGTAGGGTTGAATCTGCAAAGCCCCATTTGTATGCTGATGATAATGTTCTTCATTCTACTGCATCCAATATTGAGAAGGTTTTTCAGGATTTAAAATGGGCTTTGAATGAGATTTAATTAACTTGAAACTGAATGCACAAAAGACAGAATGTATGGT
The DNA here is from genome assembly GCF_963514075.1 of Conger conger. Classification (NCBI taxonomy): domain Eukaryota; kingdom Metazoa; phylum Chordata; class Actinopteri; order Anguilliformes; family Congridae; genus Conger; species Conger conger. The sequence goes on from NC_083763.1 coordinate 405,810, forward strand.
CTTTTGAAAGCAGACAAATGGAGCCATTTGCAGATCCAAACCATCCCGAAAGGGTTTCCCTGTTATAAATACTTGGGAATTTGGCTCAATGAAATGGGAGGGGAGGAGCAAAGCAGGAGAACAGGAGTAAACGGGGCGGGGCTCACCCCTGGGGAGGTGAATTTATTCACCACAAATGGACCCAGCTGGAAATCACACAGTCTGAGGAAGATGTTGAAGGCCGGGCCTGGGTTCGACAGACACAAACACAGATGCTCCAAACAGCAGTTGGGAGGAGTGCATTCCTCATGCTTGTAGATGCTGTATACACCTTTGACATGTTCTCCTTGGAGGGAATACTGACCAATCAGCAGGCCGACCTGTCGACACGCCATGACAACTGCAAACACGGTCGCGCGGTCCTCCGAGGCGGTGCTCCGCGTCAGGAACCCAAAAATGCAGGAGCCGGCGCCCGTCCCGATACCTGCACAAGAGCACAGGTGAGTCCCCAACGTAGTACACCCTAAACCTACATATTACACCCCAACCCTAACCCCATACTATACACCCTAAACCTACATATTACACCCTAAACCTACATATTACACCC
>NC_083763.1:411398-448898 GCF_963514075.1 Conger conger
GCAGGGCCCTGTTGAGCTCTGACTGAACTCGAGTGTGGTACGTACTTGTTTAAAGAGTCAAATGTTTAATCCTGAACTCCGTAAATGAAACATTCATGGAGTTTACTCCTCATAGCGTACTACGTTAGCTTGGGCATACGTTATACGTAATGTAATGTTCGGCCATATAATGTTATAGCCTTCACTACTATACCACTAGTATGAAGAAACTATTAAACGTTAACTGCCATCAGTAGTATAACACTATAAAAAAAACGTTACTAAATGTATAGCAAAATATGTGTTAGACATTTTTAACATTAGCTATCACTATTAACAGTAGGCTCGTCTGACATTATTACGGACAGGGTGCGACATTCGTTTATGACAACCTAGCTAAATTAGCTGTAACGCCATTGCATCTGAACATCTTTCGGGATGACATACGAACATCTGAAGAGCAGTGAAACGCTTTCAGATAAAAAAGACAAATCTGAGAATCTGATAACAGACGAATGATAGACTAAACAAACAAAACAAATGACATAATGAAAACTTACCATACTCGATGCCACTAAGAAGGAAGATTAATCCGATCGTGAAAAATGTACACTTCCTTTTTCGTCTATAATCCATTTCGCATATAATTCCTAGTTAATTTTACAATTTGTGTTTACATGTGGGTAACCTATAGCATTAGCCTATCTTCTGGTGATGATGCTGTTGAAATTGGGAATTCCCAGGGTGGTAATCCAGTGGCAGCTACGAGATTTTATTAGAGAGGCAGTGTGTCCAATTATCGGTCCCATATCGGGCTACTCTGTGGGAAAATACTAGCTATGCACTTAAGTCAATGTTTAGCCTACTGGCTCAATTAGCCGCGATTCATGAATAGATCTTGTCGTTTCGTGTTAATACTGAACACAAAGTATGCATGATAGTGCTGCGATCTAAACAGTATTTACGCACCCGCGAACACTACCTAACTAGCTATAACTTTAGCTTAATAGTTCCCAAAAAGTATCGAAGCTTTCACGCCACTGTTGTCTAGTCTGTTTATGAAACTATAGCTAGTATCCTCTCCATTGTAGCCATGACGGGTCATATCATATAAACCCTAATCCTAAATCCGGTGTGCTGCAGTGCATCGCACAGCTACCACAGGACCAGTTCGTCTTATCTGAGCAGGTATGACCGATCAAACCAGTCTGACCGCAGGAGGGGAGGTTGCGATAACCCGGAAGAATGGAAGGCAGCACCTGATTGGGTTTTACGCTGGCCAGTCAGCGAAGCCGGTTCGTGTGAGTGCTACGCTCTCTACGTTGGCAGTGCTGAACCGAACTGCACGTTGTCTTGATCGAGCAGCAAGCCAAAAACAACGTGTATATGTAAAACTGCGAGACTAAGGAGTCTTATAGCACCTCTGCTACATACAAACACAGTAATGTGTTTACTTGCGTGAACAATTTTACAAGGAACACTAACAGAGCTAAACAGTTACAAACTGCAGCATCTCCCCAGGAACAGTCACGATAAAATGCTTTGGTTATAGCCCTAGAAATATGACCAGCGCCTCAGCCGCTTAGTCTAATCAACTTTAAGCCGCTTTAGATAAAAGTTTCAGATAAATATCTAATGTAAATATCCGTAACATATCATACAATTCATATCATACATATTGCATACAGGCTTTTATTTTGGGTTGCTTTTTGTTTTTCTTCAGCTGTTTTTCATCAACTGTTTTTCAAGATATGAAATTACCTTAATTCCTACAACATTTTCAAAATCCCACCTTCGGTTCGTAATTATCCACCTTTTGCTCTTTACCTACTACTCCTACAACTAATAATAATAATATTAATCAACTACAACATTCAATCCTTTTTATGTTGACAGTTCATACAGTACAAAACAATTATTCAGACATACATTTCTATCTTTTTATTTATTTATTTATTTTTCAATACTGACTTGACTTTTTCCAAACATTCAACAAACAGCAGCACTAGTCTTCTCCTGCCCCTCTCCTCGCCGTATAGTGACTCCGGTGAAGAGTGTTCCAGCTGGATTGCATCCTTCCAACGGGACACTGTTTGTTATTTTGCTTTCTTATTTGCCCTTTGTTATTTCTGAAGGCGAAACTGGGAGGAGACCCTATCTCCGTTGGCGGTTGGCTACATGCCGCTTTGAGCCCGGTAAATCTTTGAAGACTAGCTGAGAGTTATTTCGATTTGTTTAGGCTGACAGGACCGTCAGTCTGCAGTGTTTGTTTCGTTCCCACTCCCCCCTGTCCGTTACCGTCACGGCCAGACCCTGGACCGTTTCGTAACAACCAGTCCAACCAGTCCATCACTCGTCCACCAGTCTTTGCCAAAATTCCTCTGCTACAATTATATGTAACGATTGACATTATTATTAATTAAAATACTAAAATTGCGATTATCTACGATGGCTCCCTATTCAGAACACTGTGGCAGACGCAGGTCCGTTTCCCCTCTCGGAGCTCCACCTACATGCCTACTCTCCAGGTCTCTGCACCTGACCGACGGTCCGCATGGGGAATGGTCCGAAAACGGTTTGCTGCGATTTCTATGTTGAACGACGTTTTACAACAGGCTTTGGGGTACGTTTGCTCCCGTTTACAATCCTGAAATTATAACAGTTTTAATTGAATAATACTGTATTTGTCAGGTTGAATACTGCCACCTGTGCCTATATCCAGTCATCTGGTACAAATATTTATCTAGTATGAAAGTTGAAAACAATTTTGTTGTGGAATTTCTTTCTTTTTTTAGGTGTAGTGCAGGCTACATAACGTGTATGAGTCATTATTTTATTACTTTACGGGCATTAGACAAAGCTGTCAGCCAGTCTATTATTGCAGACTAGGTTTCACAGATCAGATCAGCTTTCTTCTGCTACTCTCGACGGAGGCGGTCGCATTTTCTTTCTCTCCCTGCCCTTATCTCTCCTGCTTTGCTCTTGTCCTTGTGTAGTCTCTGTCTGAACCTGTAACTCTGAGCCTCTCTCTGCATCTCTTTCCGAAAACTGAAATTATGGATCTGATCAGCTGGTCTCTCAATGCAATTGATCACATTTTTCTCAACGAGAAAACTGGGTAAGGGAGAACCCGCCTGCCCCGACGGAACGCATGCAGCCGGATACATGATGGACTCGTATGAGGTACCGAGGGTCGTGTGTCTGTCCATCCTTTCCGTGGAGGATATTGAAGACGTCTACATAATTGGGATTATGATAACAGGTTTCCTGCTGTTTGGATTTGGCGGGTTCCTGGTTTATCGCAAAGTTCGAAAGGCGTTGGCAGCAGTTTTGGCAATTGAGAAGCTGTCCGTCTTTGAGGGAATGTGTCGGATCATGAACACTCAGACTCAAGCGATAGGCGAACTGCATCGCCTCACTCGCAAGATGGATAACGACTTGGAGAAGTGGATTTGAACGACTCGGAATGGGCCATCACATTCGGCTAATTTGGACCGAGAGAACCAGTGAGACTTTAAGGCAGGCAGAAAACTGCAGAGTCGGCCTAACCCAAACAAGCTTATCTTCATTGGCTCCCCCGCTTCGGCCTTGGACAGCCGATTTCTACTCTCCTGGTATGCAGACAGCTGCCCAGCCCATCCCCCAAACCCCACCCCTCTCCTCCCTACTCCTCCTGTGGACTTCACCACTTGGGACTCAAGGTTGTCTCCAATCCTCACCACCGATAGAGAACACTGTTGGCCTGGGCGGTGACGAAGTCCAGAGGCTCACACATATACATACACAAAGACACACGCACACACACCCTTGGATTCAACACCTTGGTCGGCCCCCTCGAGTCTTTCCCTGTCATAGAGCAGTCTGCTGGGGAGTTGAGCGTTGCGCCATGTGGCTGCGCGCTCCCCCTAGTGTCTGACCTGTGACACCTCTCCTCCCTGAGACCTTTCAATACCAAAATGTGCATGTCTCGAGTTTTCTTGTTGTGATGTTTAATTGTTTGCTTATGTGCCGAGGTTTTTTTTCCCTAATCCCACACTGGGCCCCCCTAAAGGAGCCCAGTTTGGGGAGTTGTATTTTTTCCCCTCATCTCCCCCCATTGTTTCTTTCTTATCTAATGATAGTTCTCCTGCTCCTGTCTCCCTCCCCATGTTGGCCACAAAATGGCCTCTGTATGTTTCTTGGACGGGATGAAACTGTCAACTGTAATTTCGTTGCTCTGTACTGTGCAATGACAATAAAGCTATTCCATTCCAAATGTTGAAAATATTAGCTTGTTTTAAGTTAGTTTGCTTTACAAGTGACTATTGGGAAATGTTGAAATTAATCGAATGCCTCAATATTATATAATATAATAAAGTGAACAGCTGTGAGGCCTTCTGCTTCACTAGAACACATTTACCCAGGACAGACACAGAGACGTCCCCAATCCTGCCCCACACACGGAGACGTCCCCCATCCTGCCCCACACACGGAGACGTCCCCCATCCTGTCCCACACACAGACATCCCCAATCCTGCCCCACACACAGACACCCCCCATCCTGCCCCACACACAGACACCCCCCATCCTGCCCCACAGACACGGAGACGTCCCCCATCCTGCCCCACACACACGGAGACGTCCCCCATCCTGCCCCACACACGGAGACGTCCCCCAATCCTGTCCCACACACAGAGACACCCCCAATCCTGTCCCACACAGAGACACCCCCCATCCTGTCCCACACACGGAGACGTCCCCCATCCTGTCCCACACACGGAGACGTCCCCCATCCTGCCCCACAGACACGGAGACGTCCCCAATCCTGCCCCAGACACGGAGACGTCCCCAATCCTGCCCCACAGACACAGAGACGTCCCCCATCCTGTCCCACACACGGAGACGCCCCCAATCCTGTCCCACACACGGAGACGTCCCCAATCCTGCCCCACAGACACAGAGACACCCCCCATCCTGTCCCCCACACAGAGACGTCCCCCATCCTGTCCCACACACAGAGACACCCCCCATCCTGTCCCACACACAGAGACACCCCCCATCCTGTCCCACACACAGAGACACCCCCCATCCTGTCCCACAGACACAGAGACACCCCCCATCCTGTCCCACAGACAGAGACACCCCCCATCCTGTCCCACACACAGAGACACCCCCCATCCTGTCCCACAGACACAGAGACACCCCCCATCCTGTCCCACACACAGAGACACCCCCCATCCTGTCCCACACACAGAGACGTCCCCAATCCTGTCCCACACACAGACACCCCCCATCCTGTCCCACACACAGAGACACCCCCCATCCTGTCCCACACACAGAGACACCCCCCATCCTGTCCCACACACAGAGACACCCCCCATCCTGCCCCACAGACACAGAGACACCCCCCATCCTGTCCCACACACAGAGACACCCCCCATCCTGTCCCACACACAGAGACACCCCCCATCCTGTCCCACAGACACGGAGACGTCCCCCATCCTGCCCCACACACACGGAGACGTCCCCCATCCTGCCCCACAGACACAGAGACGTCCCCCATCCTGTCCCACACACAGAGACACCCCCAATCCTGTCCCACACACAGAGACACCCCCCATCCTGTCCCACACACGGAGACGTCCCCCATCCTGCCCCACAGACACGGAGACGTCCCCAATCCTATCCCACAGACACAGACACCCCCCATCCTGTCCCAGACACAGAGACACCCCCCATCCTGTCCCACACACAGAGACACCCCCCATCCTATCCCAGACACAGAGACGTCCCCAATCCTGCCCCACAGACACAGAGACACCCCCCATCCTGTCCCAGACACAGAGACACCCCCCATCCTATCCCACAGACACAGAGACGTCCCCAATCCTGCCCCACAGACACAGAGACACACCCCATCTTGTCCCACACACACAGAGACACCCCCCATCCTGTCCCACAGACACAGAGACACCCCCCATCCTGTCCCACACACACAGAGACACCCCCCATCCTGTCCCACAGGGCTCATGAGGCCTCCACACCCTCATTAGATACAAAAGCAAGAAGATCATCCAAGTACACATGCATGTCACTTGAAATAAATTTATTTGTACATAATTACATAACACTCAATATGAGACTGACAGGATACAAAGCAACCATGTTTGATGAAATAGCACAATAAACGCTGGATAAATGAAAATGCTGGTTGTTACTGGGTAGCAGTTAAAGTCTAATAAACGTTTACTACAGAATGCAGTCTTAGGCCAAACATCCTTTATATAGCAATATAGCAAAATGGACCAAAATAATACGCAATATATTTAATATTATATTTTGGCATTTACCAAACATGCAGGGGGAGCTATGGCATTTCTGGCCCTTTATATATTAATAGTAACAATAATAAGATTTATAAAAATATAGCCAGAACTGTCCTGACCATGTCAAAAACATTCTCAGAACAGCAGTGACCATATGGATCTAATGCTTATGCACCATTAGACATCTCATTCCAGAAGAGAGAATGAGATGCATCTTCACTCTAGTTTGGCCTATGTCTAAAATATAACAGTAAAAATTTGTTAGAATCCCTAACTGCATTGAGACTTGTTTGACCAAAGCATTCACAATCGGTATGAATGTCATCCATGTAAGCCAACCTTCACATCTCATCTCTGCTCGACACGCCGTACTGCACCATCTCTGCCCTCGACACGCCGTACTGCACCATCTCTGCCCACGACACGCCGTACTGCACCATCTCTGCCCACGACACGCCGTACTGCACCATCTCTGCCCTCGACACGCCGTACTGCACCATCTCTGCCCACGACACGCCGTACTGCACCATCTCTGCCCACGACACGCCGTACTGCACCATCTCTGCCCACGCCGTACTGCACCATCTCTGCCCACGACACGCCGTACTGCACCATCTCTGCCCACGACACGCCGTACTGCACCATCTCTGCCCTCGACACGCCGTACTGCACCATCTCTGCCCACGACACGCCGTACTGCACCATCTCTGCCCACGACACGCCGTACTGCACCATCTCTGCCCACGACACGCCGTACTGCACCATCTCTGCCCACGACACGCCGTACTGCACCATCTCTGCCCACGACACGCCGTACTGCACCATCTCTGCCCACGACACGCCGTACTGCACCATCTCTGCCCACGACACGCCGTACTGCACCATCTCTGCCCACGACACGCCGTACTGCACCATCTCTGCCCACGCCGTACTGCACCATCTCTGCCCACGACACGCCGTACTGCACCATCTCTGCCCACGACACGCCGTACTGCACCATCTCTGCCCACGACACGCCGTACTGCACCATCTCTGCCCACGCCGTACTGCACCATCTCTGCCCACGACACGCCGTACTGCACCATCTCTGCCCACGACACGCCGTACTGCACCATCTCTGCCCACGACACGCCGTACTGCACCATCTCTGCCCACGACACGCCGTACTGCACCATCTCTGCCCACGACACGCCGTACTGCACCATCTCTGCCCACGACACGCCGTACTGCACCATCTCTGCCCACGACACGCCGTACTGCACCATCTCTGCCCACGACACGCCGTACTGCACCATCTCTGCCCACGACACGCCGTACTGCACCATCTCTGCCCACGACACGCCGTACTGCACCATCTCTGCCCACGACACGCCGTACTGCATCATCTCTGCCCACGACACGCCGTACTGCATCATCTCTGCCCACGACACGCCGTACTGCACCATCTCTGCCCACGACACGCCGTACTGCACCATCTCTGCCCACGACACGCCGTACTGCACCATCTCTGCCCACGACACGCCGTACTGCACCATCTCTGCCCACGCCGTACTGCACCATCTCTGCCCACGACACGCCGTACTGCACCATCTCTGCCCACGACACGCCGTACTGCACCATCTCTGCCCACGACACGCCGTACTGCACCATCTCTGCCCACGACACGCCGTACTGCACCATCTCTGCCCACGACACGCCGTACTGCACCATCTCTGCCCACGACACGCCGTACTGCACCATCTCTGCCCACGACGTAGAAAAAGTTGCTGCACAACAGAGAACTTCAAGTAAAACCTTTTCAACTGAAATATGAAAGTTTATACATTTTTACATTTTTTATCATTATAGGGATGCCCCTACACACGGTATCACCAGATCTTCATATTTGCGCTTGGCAAGTGAAAAAGCATTTTAAATAGATGTACACACGGCTATTATACACAGTGAAAAAGCATTTTAAATAGACATACACGGTTATTATACACAGGCGTTCTGAATGGGCCTTTCTTGGGACCAGCCCGATGAACACACACAGGAACACTGAACACATCCACGGGGCTAACGAGCTAGCATCAGGCGAAGGACCACCACACACGCCAGACACCTGCCAGGAGAGAACGGGTTCTACTGTCAAACCTGCATGCAGAGAACTAACGACACTGCCATCTCAGGCACGTGCAAAACCAGCTCCGTACTTCACTGCATATGAGAACCACGTCTGTATTAAAAATGTAAAAAACTTGAGTGTCTGGCATGACCGCAGGGGAATACGAGTCTCCCGTGCTTGACACAGTGTAGATTAGGGTCCTCCAATCCTAATCCAGCCCTATTTTTCTTTTCTCCAAGGTAATTAGTGTTGCTGATTGGCCAGGCTGTCTGCACACCTGACTCCCAGGTAAAGGGAGGGTGAACACACCTGACTCCCAGGTAAAGGGAGGGGGAACACACCTGACTCCCAGGTAAAGGGAGGGTGGACACACCTGACTCCCAGGTAAAGGGAGGATGGACACACCTGACTCCCAGGTAAAGGGAGGGTGAACACACCTGACTCCCAGGTGAAGGAGGGTGTAAACCAGCAGATCTCGGCCCTGTAGGCCCATGAGTTGCTGTTCCCGGGTGTAGATGGACATGGCTGAACAAGGGCCACCTCATTAAATGCATGTATAATATGTTCACCAAGACGCTATACAGTAGATTTACATAGCTTATATCTGCTTCAGAAATATACATTTAAACGTTTCCTTGAAACTTTCTTGGGCTAAGACAGCTTTTCAGAGGCTGGTCTGAGATGATCAAAGCAGAAGGAGATCTATGAGAGCGAGCGGGTCTTAAGTCCTGCTCCGCTGCGTGTGAACGTGCTCGTGGTTAGTACGACCGACGAGCTCGTAACATCCACAGCTCTACAGCCTCAGTGTCCGCACCAAACAGTGGCATCAGCAGAACAGCTAAATGCCATCAAACGCTCTGTAGCTAAAACCTTTCCTCTTATGTTCAAGAAGCACAGTAGAGGAGCAGTGATGGGCGGGAGGCATCTCTCTAGTGTCATCTTTGGGCAGGAATATCTACAGGTTAGTGTTGCTGGAAAACACCCCTGCAGCGTGTGTGATGCGGGTTTCCCATTACAACGTGGGCATAGGGTAGTGATCACATTAAAGGTTTGCTATCGATAACTACTGTGTGCTTTATCACCATCACAGTATGGTTAGAGAGCCAGCCTGGCCATGGACCTCTTCCAGCCAATCACAGAAGAGCCTGAGCCTCATAGTGGTGACCTCACAGCTCAGAGTCAATGCATCATTATTCTGCCATTTTAAACCATCTGGACACCAACAGGTGTGAAAAATGTCAAATGGACAAGATTATGACAGAGGGTCAAAGAACTGTAAAAATGCCATTTTGCTCATGATAACATTCGATCGGTTCATCTTAATTTAAATAAAGTCCATTTTACTCCAAACAGAAAAACTGAAGAGATGATGGATTAGCAGCTTTTGGGGTTTAATTACAGGTGAACACATGAACACACCCGCTGGCATGCACACACACCAGTCAGGAATATCACTGAGGCTCATGGGTAATGCGCATAGGGTAACCCGGGTCTGAAGGGGGTGTGGCTGCTTTTTGTTCTCACCTCAAAAAACAACAGCCGAGTTAATTGATCAATGAAAGCAATTGATTACAATTAAGTGCTGAGAAACAACAAAATGCTAGCACACCCTGCGGCTCTCCAGGACCAGGAGTGAGGACCTCAGCACACCCTGCGGCTCTCCAGGACCAGGAGTGAGGACCCCAACACACCCTGTGGCTCTCCAGGACCAGGAGTGAGGACCTCAGCACACCCTGCAGCTCTCCAGGACCAGGAGTGAGGACCCCAGCACACCCTGCGGCTCTCCAGGACCAGGAGTGAGGACCCCAGCACACCCTGTGGCTCTCCAGGACCAGGAGTGAGGACCCCAGCACACCCTGTGGCTCTCCAGGACCAGGAGTGAGGACCCCAGCACATCCTGCGGCTCTCCAGGACCAGGAGTGAGGACCTCAGCACACCCTGCGGCTCTCCAGGACCAGGAGTGAGGACCTCAGCACACCCTGCGGCTCTCCAGGACCAGGAGTGAGGACCCCAGCACACCCTGCGGCTCTCCAGGACCAGGAGTGAGGACTGCTGGGTTAAGATAAAGAGTGGGTTCTTGTGACTGGTCAATGAGCTGCAGAATCTGACTAATCCCCCACTCACATTGTCCCACTAGCTGAGTAACACACACACACACACACTCCACAGATCTCCCTCATTGCACTACACGTGGTTAAGGCCTGATGATGTCAGTGTTGAAAATCTCCCAGCAGCAAATTCTCCCCCCTGCACTCCCACGCGTTGGGGCTGCAGTACCATCCACCCACACTAGGTGTCGCCCAAACGCTGCACCAGCTCTGGACAGGGCCCCACATCGCCATAGCGACAGCACCGCGTGAATAACGCCACCGTTTCGATGACACGGGCGGAAAAGCGAGACGAGCGGTTTGGGATGCATAGCTGAAGACAGCAGCTAGAGGAAGACGTTTGCTCCACCAAAAATCCTGAAAATGAACAAGAGGTAAAAAGTGATATTTTTTAGAAAAAGGCCCTAACTCAGAACCAGCAGCTGCCCAGGGGGACAGGGTCCTGTGTGTGAGCTCTGCACGCGCGCATCTGAGAGGGGGGTTCTGGGTAGCAGGGTCTGCGCACAGGGGGATTGTGGGTAGCAGGGTCTGTGCACAGGGGGATTGTGGGTACCAGTGTCTGTGCACAGGGGGATTGTGGGTACCAGTGTCTGTGCACAGGGGGATTGTGGGTACCAGGGTGTGTCACAGGGGGATTGTGGGTACCAGGGTGTGTCACAGGGGGATTGTGGGTACCAGTGTCTGTGCACAGGGGGATTGTGGGTACCAGGGTGTGGCACAGGGGGATTGTGGGTACCAGGGTGTGGCACAGGGGGGTTGTGGGTACCAGGGTGTGGCACAGGGGGATTGTGGGTACCAGGGTGTGGCACAGGGGCACTGTGTACCCGGGCGGGGCAGGGGTGTGTCTGAGCGCGCTCAGTTCAGTGTGTGCTGGCGGATGGTGTGGAAGATCCAGTCCATCTTGGTGGTCCAGCCTCCATGGTGAGCGTCGTTCATCTGCTTCATGAAGTAGTCCAGCGCCTCCTGCTCCGTCTTGTCCAGCGCCAGCGTCTTGCGGATGTAGGCGATGTCGTCGAAGCTCTGCAGCTCCGGCATGCCCGAGCCCAGCATCATGGAGAACAGGTTGATGAACAGGTTGGCGTGCTGCCGGATGGCCAGGTAGGCCTTGTAGCACATCTCCTGGAATCTGCAGATAGAGAAGAGTGAGTACCGTAACGTAATGCTCACACACACACACAATATAGTGTTCTCTCACACACACACACTACAGTGGTCACACACACACACACACACAATATAGTGTTCTCACACACACACACAATATAGTGTTCTCACACACACAATATAGTGTTCTCACACACACAATATCGTGGTCACACACACACACACACACACACACACACACACACACACACACACACACACACACACACACACACACACACACACACACACACACACACACACACACACACACACACACACACACACACACACACACACAGTCTGTCACCTCTCAAACTCCCGGGTCTTGGTGCACTCCTGGGTGCCCTTGCTGATCACGATTAAGAAGTCCTGCGTGAGCACGAAGGGAACCCGCTCTCGTTTGTAGCCAAACTTCTTCTTCTTGTGATCCAGGAAGTGGCCAAAATCGATGTGGAAGAGCTAGGAACAGGAAACGGCCAGTCACACCAGATCCCTGTAATGAATCCCCCCTCACCCCTCCCACTTTGAAACAGCCAATAATAAAGTCTCATCACTGCAGGAGAGAGCAGACTGGATGGGTCGTTTTAAACTGGGCGGGGCCAGGGTGGGCAGAGCATTGGTGGCCCTACCTGTCCATCGTCCTTCACCATGATGTTGCTGTTGTGCCGGTCTCCGATCCCCAGGATGAAGGTGGCCACGCAGTACCCAGCGCAGGAGCGCGTGAACAGATCCACCGCCAGGTCATACCTGCACGCCACACGGACATGGACCCAGACAACACAGTCAGGCCCACAAATACTGGTCATTCTCATGCTTTTCTGCTCACCACAATTGTACAGAGTGGTTATCTGAGTCACCATAGCCTTTCTGTCAGCTCAAACCAGTCTGGCCATTCTCCATTGACCTCTCTCATCAACAAGGCGTTTCCATCCGCAGAACTGCCTCTCACTGGATGTTTTTAGTTTTTCGCACCATTCTGAGTAAACTATTGACTATTTATTAATCCCAGGAGATAACAAGAATACTAAAACCCCTCTGGCACCAACAATCATGCGACGGTCAAAATCATGGATATAACATTTTTTCCCCCATTGTGACGTTCGATGTGAACATTAACTGAAGCTCCTGACCCATATCTGCATGATTTTATGCGTGGCGCTGTGCCACACGATTGGCTGATTAGAGAATGGCATGAATAAGTAGGTGTACAGGTGTTCCTAATAGAGTGCTCAGTGACCATGGAGAGGGTGAGGCAGGGCGCAGGCTGGCACTCACATCTCTCCCTTGTTCTTGTCTTTGAGCCACTGGTGCAGTGTGTGGCTGTTGAACTGCAGCGCCCCCTTCAGGCCGCCCTTACACTGGATCTGCATGATGGTGTGGGAGTTCCGCACAACCTCGATGAGCCCCACACAGTCCCCGATGGACAGGCACCCGTACGGGAGCATCCTGCACGCACACACGCATGTTATAGACACATACACACACACACGCATGTTATAGACACATACACACACGCATGTTATAGACACACACACACACGCATATTATAGATACATACACACACACACACACACGCATATTATAGACACATACACACACACACGCATGTTATACACACACACACGCATATTATAGATACATACACACACACACACACGCACACGCATATTATACATACACACACACACGCAGTCCCCGATGGACAGGCACCCGTACGGGAGCATCCTGCACGCACACACGCATGTTATAGGTACATACACACACACACACACACACACACGCATATTATAGACACATACACGCATGTTATAGACACACACACACACACACACAGTCCCCGATGGACAGGCACCCATACGGGAGCATCCTGCACGCACACACGCGTATTATAGACACACACACACACACACACACACATACACGCACACACGCATATTATACATACACGCACACACGCATGTTATAGATACATACACACACACACGCATGTTATAGACACATACACACACACACACACGCATATTATAGACATACACACACACACGCATATTATAGATACATACACACACACACGCATGTTATAGACACATACACACACACACGCATGTTATAGACACATACACACACACACGCATGTTATAGACACACACACACACACGCATGTTATACATACACACACACACGCAGTCCCCGATGGACAGGCACCCATACGGGAGCATCCTGCACACACACACGCATGTTATAGACACATACACACACACACGCATGTTATAGACACATACACACACGCATATTATAGACACATACACACACACACACACGCATGTTATAGATACATACACACACACACGCATATTATAGATACATACACACACACACACACACGCATATTATAGATACATACACACACACACACGCATATTATAGATACATACACACACACACGCATATCATAGATATATATACACACACACACGCATATTATAGATACATACACACACACACACACACGCATATTATAGATACATACACACACACACGCATGTTATAGACACATACACACACACACGCACATTATAGACACATACACACACACGCACACACGCATATTATAGACACATACACACACACACGCATATTATACATACACACACACACACATATTATAGATACATACACACACACACGCATATTATAGATACATACACACACACACACACACGCATATTATAGATACATACACACACACACGCATATTATAGATACATACACACACACACACACACGCATATTAGACACATACACACACACACGCATATTATAGACACATACACACACACACACACACGCATATTATAGACACATACACACACACACACACGCATATTATAGACACACACACACACGCATATTATAGACACACACACGCATATTATAGACACATACACACACACACGCATATTATAGATACATACACACACACACACACACGCATATTATAGATACATACACACACACACACGCATATTATAGACACACACACACACGCATATTATAGACACATACACACACACACGCATGTTATAGACACATACACACACACACGCAGTCCCCGATGGACAGGCACCCATACGGGAGCATCCTGTACACACACACGCACATTATAGACACACACACACACGCATATTATAGATATATACACACACACACACATATTATAGATATATACACACACACACGCACATTATAGACACATACACACACACACACGCACGCCTATTATAGATATATACACACACACACACACACATATTATAGATATATACACACACACACGCACATTATAGACACATACACACACACACACACACACACATTATAGACACATACACACACACACACACACACACACATATTATAGATATATACACACACACACACGCACTATATATACAGACACACATATTACAGATATATACACACACATACACACTATATATTACAGATATATACACACACACTCTATATACACACACACACACACACACACACATATATTACAGATATACACACACCAAATAGATAATCGCATGAATAAGTCGATGTAAAAGTAAAAATGTTCCTAATGAAGTGCTTGGTTAGTACACACACGCGCACGCACACACGCGCACACACACGCGCACACACACGCGCACACACACGCGCACACACACGCGCACACACACGCGCACACACACGCGCACACACACACGCACGCGCACACACGCGCACACACGCACACACGCGCACACACACGCGCACACACACGCGCACACACACGCGCGCGCACACACACACACGCGCACACACACACACGCGCACACACACACACGCGCACACACACACACGCGCACACACACACACGCGCACACACACACACGCGCACACACACACACACGCGCACACACACACACACGCGCACACACACACACACGCGCACACACACACACGCGCACACACGCGCACACACACGCGCACACACACGCGCACACACACGCGCACACACACGCGCACGCGCACACACGCGCACACACACACACACACAGGGTCCAGTGTATCCAGTGTAATACTCTGCTGTTGTGCAGAGAGTGGGAGTACCTCAGGTCCAGGCCCTGGTTCTGCCAGATGTTCTCCATGATTCTGATGATCTGCAAGGTCAGCATGTCCTGCCGCAGGTCTGTGAGACACGATTCACTCTGTGAGGTGGTGTTTAATCCTCAATACGCCATTCACACTCTGTGAGGTGGTGTTTAATCCTCAATACGCCATTCACACTCTGTGAGGTGGTGTTTAATCCTCAATACAGGATTCACTCTGTGAGGTGGTGTTTAATCCTCAATACGCCATTCACACTCTGTGAGGTGGTGTTTAATCCTCAATACGCCATTCACACTCTGTGAGGTGGTGTTTAATCCTCAATACAGGATTCACTCTGTGAGGTGGTGTTTAATCCTCAATACAGGATTCACTCTGTGAGGTGGTGTTTACACTCATGAACAGAAATAGGAGTGTGTAGCACAGACCGGAGGACAGTGGTGCGTAACGCACTGCGTGAAGCTCACACACCGTCTCCGTTCTTGAAGATGATCTCGTTGTTCTGGAACAGCATCTCGGACATGATGTCGGGATTCTCCCAGTTCAGCCACAGCGGCCGTTTGGCCGAGGACATGATCCGGCATTCTTCCAGACTGCAAAGAGCGGGAAACAGGAGAGCAGCCCATAAACACAGGCAGCACAGCCCTTAACCCAGCAGCACTGCCCTTAACCCAGCAGCACAGCCCTCAACCCAGCAGCACAGCCCTTAACCCAGCAGCACAGCTCTTAACCCAGCAGCACAGCTAGCCCTTAACCCAGCAGCACAGCCCTCAACCCAGCAGCACAGCCCTTAACCCAGCAGCACAGCCCTTAACCCAGCAGCACAGCTCTTAACCCAGCAGCACAGCTAGCCCTTAACCCAGCAGCACAGCCCTTAACCCAGCAGCACTGCCCTTAACCCAGCAGCACTGCCCTTAACCCAGCAGCACTGCCCTTAACCCAGCAGCACTGCCCTTAACCCAGCAGCACAGCCCTTAACCCAGCAGCACAGCCCTTAACCCAGCAGCACTGCCCTTAACCCAGCAGCACTGCCCTTAACCCAGCAGCACAGCCCTTAACCCAGCAGCACAGCCCTTAACCCAGCAGCACTGCCCTTAACCCAGCAGCACTGCCCTTAACCCAGCAGCACTGCCCTTAACCCAGCAGCACAGCCCTTAACCCAGCAGCACAGCCCTTAACCCAGCAGCACAGCCCTTAACCCAGCAGCACTGCCCTTAACCCAGCAGCACTGCCCTTAACCCAGCAGCACTGCCCTTAACCCAGCAGCACTGCCCTTAACCCAGCAGCACTGCCCTTAACCCAGCAGCACAGCCCTTAACCCAGCAGCACTGCCCTTAACCCAGCAGCACTGCCCTTAACCCAGCAGCACTGCCCTTCACCCAGCAGCACAGCTAGCCCTTAACCCAGCAGCACAGCCCTTAACCCAGCAGCACTGCCCTTAACCCAGCAGCACTGCCCTTAACCCAGCAGCACTGCCCGTAACCCAGCAGCACAGCCCTTAACCCAGCAGCACAGCCCTTAACCCAGCAGCACAGCCCTTAACCCAGCAGCACAGCCCTTAACCCAGCAGCACAGATAGCCCTTAACCCAGCAGCACAGCTAGCCCTTAACCCAGCAGCACAGCCCTTAACCCAGCAGCACAGCCCTTAACCCAACAGCACAGCTAGCCCTTAACCCAGCAGCACATCCCTTAACCCAGCAGCACAGCCCTCCCTGGGGGGGGGGGGGGTTCTCCCTGGCTGTGGGAGGCCCCTGGTGTGCGTACCGTAGGTTGCCCAGCTGGTGAGCAGGGTTGAGGGGAGAGGTGAAGTTCTGCAGGGCATCCATATAGTCTGGCCTCCTCATCTGCTCCACCAGGAACTTCATCTGCACCTGCAGAGAGCAAAGCACACCTGAGAACAGGCACACCTGGGAGGAGTGAGGTCTGTCATCATAAGCACCAGAGATGTAGGTCTGGTCTGTCTGGATTTTCACTACAAATTCACTTCTTACTGGAAGTCCACTGAACGGCCACACTGCTGATTGGTTCAAATACAAATGTCAATTATTCAGTTAACATGTTCTTCAAATCCCCCTGTAGAGGGCAGTGTAATAACTTTTTTGGTTTCAGAATAAAATTCACATAAAATAAGCTCAATATCACTTTATATGCAACATGATTTTATGTAATGTCATGGAGTCAGATTAATAGTCACTACATCTCCATCTCCCTCTCCCTCTCCCTCCCTCCCTCTCCGTACCTTCTGCGTCTCGTCCTTCTTCTCCTGTTTGAGGATGTCTGTCAGGTTGATGAGCTTCTCCATGGCCTCCACCTGTCGGCTCAGGTGCTTCAGGTACATTCCGCAGGCCCTGCAGTACGACTCCAGCAGCAGGCCGAATCGCTGGCTCACCGTCTTACTGTGCATCTCCGACCTGCGGAGGGGTCAGAGGTCACAGCCTTACTGTGCATCTCCGACCTGCGGAGGGGTCAGAGGTCACAGCCTTACTGTGCATCTCCGACCTGCGGAGGGGTCAGAGGTCACCGTCTTACTGTGCATCTCCGACCTGTGGAGGGGTCAGAGGTCACCGTCTTACTGTGCATCTCCGACCTGCGGAGGGGTCAGAGGTCACCGTCTTACTGTGCATCTCCGACCTGCGGAGGGGTCAGAGGTCACAGCCTTACTGTGCATCTCCGACCTGCGGAGGGGTCAGAGGTCACAGCCTTACTGTGCATCGCCGACCTGCGGAGGGGTCAGAGGTCACAGCCTTACTGTGCACACTCAGACCTGCGGAGGGGTCAGAGGTCACAGCCTTACTGAGCACGCTCAGACGTGGGGAGGGGTCAGAGGTCACAGCCTTACTGAGCACGCTCAGACCTGGGGAGGGGGACTGCACTGGAGCAAAGCCCTCAGGCAGGGCAGGGAATCCTGAAAGACAGCCAAATTTAGTCTGCACACTAATCATGTTTACGTCCAGTTTTCTCCTGGGACTCTGCTGGAGTCTTGTACACTGCATCAGCACCAAATCATCTACTGTCATGGGGCGACATGGCTCAGGCAGTAAGAGCAGTCGTCTGGCAGTCGGAGGGTTGCTGGTGTGATCCCCCGCCCCCAGTGTGTGTATGAATGGGTGAATGAGAAGCATCAATTGTACAGTGCTGGATAAAGGCGCTATATAAATGTCAACCATTTACCATTTGTTACACAGAGCCCAAACCATCTCAAAACCAGCTCGAACCATCTCAATGCGAGCCCAAACCAGGCCAAACCAGGAGAACCCCGATCAATACCAATGTCCCAGCTAACCATCAGCACTGCACATCATCCACTGTCTGTTACACAAGAGCCTGAACCAGCCCAAACCAGCCCAAACCAGCTCAAACCAGCCCAAACCAGCCCAAAACCAGCTTAAACCAGCCCAAAACCAGCTCAAACCAGCCCAAACCAGCCCAAACCAGCTCAAACCAGCTCAAACCAGCCCAAACCAGCCCAAACCAGCCCAAACCAGCCCGAACCAGCCCGAACCAGCCCAAACCAGCGCAAACCAGCTCAAACCAGCTCAAACCAGCCCAAACCAGCCCAAAACCAGCTTAAACCAGCCCAAAACCAGCCCAAAACCAGCTCAAAACCAGCTCAAAACCAGCTTAAACCAGCCCAAAACCAGCTCAAACCAGCCCAAAACCAGCTCAAAACCAGCGCAGACCAAACAGAGCATAGGTCTCAGGTAAAACACCAATCTCCTGGTTATCCAAACATACTGCAACTCCACTGTGAAGAAATTATGTGAGTGGTCAAATTAAATCTGTCTACTCACTTCAAGTGCCAGAAGAAGAAGTGTCCTATCCTCTGGTTGGTCAGTGCCTTTTTCAGTAGGAATCGCACCAGGGGGTTGTCCAGGTACTGCTCATATTTTAGGACCTGATGGAACAGGAACAAAAACAACCCTGGTACAACGATGAAGCATTAATTCTGAACCATTCATTAATCATCAAATACATTCTCATTTTCAGGGATCACAGGAGGTTGGGAACCTATAGGATTGCCTTGCATAATTTTACCAGAACCAGGAACTTTACGTCATAATATTAACCAATCCCAGCCCTGCTTAGCTCCAGTACTAACCAATCCCAGCACTGCTCATCTCCAGCTCATAATACCAAATGGCTGAAGCGGTCCAAACACACAGACCTGGACCAGCTGAATGAGGTACTGAGAGAGCTTGTCATCGGTCAGATACTTCTCCAGGCAGCGGACGGCGAAGTCTCGGATCATGGGGTCGGGGTAATTACAGTCCAGCAGCTCCATCGCCTGTTCAGGCTTGATCGCCGGCCAGTCCTTCAGAAGGCAGTACATCTGACAGAGAAACGGCCTCAATATTATCATCTGACAGAGAAACAGCCTCAACATTATCATCTGACAGAGAAACGGCCTCAACATTATCATCTGACAGAGAAACAGCCTCAACATTATCATCTGACAGAGAAACGGCCTCAACATTATCATCTTACAGAGAAACGGCCTCAATATTATCATCTTACAGAGAAACGGCCGCAATATTATCATCTTACAGAGAAACGGCCTCAATATTATCATCTTACAGAGAAACGGCCTCAATATTATCATCTTACAGAGAAACGGCCGCAATATTGTCATCTTACAGAGAAACGGCCTCAATATTAGCATCTTACAGAGAAACGGCCTCAATATTATCATCTTACAGAGAAACGGCCTCAACATTAGAATCTTACACAGAAACGGCCTCAATATTACCATCTTACAGAGAGAGGGAGGGAGAGAGAGAGGGAGGGAAAGAGAGAGGGAGGGAAAGAGAGAGGGAGGGAAAGAGAGGGAGGGAGAGGGAGAGAGAGGGAGGGAGAGGGAGAGAGAGAAAGGGGGGGAGAGGGAGAGGGAGAGAAAGAGGGAGAGGGGGAGGGGGAGGGGGAGAGATTGGGGAGGCTGGGTACCTGAGCGACTTCATCTCTGGAGTTCCACTTCACTGCCAGCAGGAGCTTGGGCAGAATCTCTGGGATATTCACAGAGTAGTGCCTGAGAGAGAGGGGCGAGTCACATCAGTACTGTATGAGAGAGAGAGGGCGAGTTACATCAGTAGTGTATGGGAGAGAGAGAGGGAGGACGAGTTACAGCAGTAGTGCATGGGAGAGAGAGGGAGGGCGAGTTACAGCAGTAGTGTATGGGAGAGAGAGGGAGGGCGAGTTACAGCAGTAGTGTATGGGAGAGAGAGGGAGGGCGAGTTACAGCAGTAGTGTATGGGAGAGAGAGAGGGAGGACGAGTTACAGCAGTAGTGCATGGGAGAGAGAGGGAGGGCGAGTTACAGCAGTAGTGTATGGGAGAGAGAGGGAGGGCGAGTTACAGCAGTAGTGCATGGGAGAGAGAGGGAGGGCGAGTTACAGCAGTAGTGCATGGGAGAGAGAGGGAGGGCGAGTTACAGCAGGCCTGGAGACCCCATCCGAGAAACAGAAACGGGGGTTCTCCTTTCCTGCACCAAAAATGCAGGCCCCACCCCTGCAGTAGAAACAGAAACCCCACCCCTGTAGTCGAACCTGTGGCATACCTGTGCCTCCACAGGAAGTCCTTCTCCTGCTCTGTGATCTCAGACAGCGGGTCTCTGTTGCACACCAGACGGAGCTGCTCGTTATCGCTGTCTGTGAGGGCGTGGTCTCGCGCCAGGCGGCTGCTCTGCGGGGGGGGGGGGGGAAATCACACTCCTGCTCACCAACACACTGGAGCCGGTGTGATGGGGCTAACCGCTAGCCTGGAGCCAGTGTGATGGGGCTAACCGCTAGCCCGGAGCCAGTGTGATGGGGCTAACCGCTAGCCTGGAGCCAGTGTGATGGGGCTAACCGCTAGCCCAGAGCCAGTGTGATGGGGCTAACCGCTAGCCTGGAGCCAGTGTGATGGGGCTAACCGCTAGCCCAGAGCCAGTGTGATGGGGCTAACCGCTAGCCCAGAGCCAGTGTGATGGGGCTAACCGCTAGCCCAGAGCCAGTGTGATGGGGCTAACCGCTAGCCTGGAGCCAGTGTGATGGGGCTAACCGCTAGCCCAGAGCCAGTGTGATGGGGCTAACCGCTAGCCTGGAGCCAGTGTGATGGGGCTACCTGTTAGCCTGATAGTCAGTGAAATAAGGCTAGGCGCTAGCCTGATAGTCTAGGGATGCATGGCCAGATGTGTATGCTTGTATAGGAGCGTATGTGTATAGCGGTGTCTCACCAGACAGTGTGGCAGTAGTTGTGTACAGGTGTGTGTGTCTCACCAGTGTGGCAGTAGTTGTGTACAGGTGTGTGTGTGTGTGTGTGTGTCTCACCAAGCCGGTGTGGCAGTAGTTGAAGCCCAGCTCTCGGGAGATACTCCAGTTGGCGTGCTCCTCGATGACGGCCATGTCAGGGAACTTCACAGCGCTGCTGAAGTAGTCAAACTCCAGCTCCAAACACGGAGTTTCCTGTCATGTGATCCAGAGACACACTGTTAGCGGGTGAATGGTACAGATCCAGTGTTGGAGCAGGTATGACAGGGTGAATGGTACAGATCCAGTGTTGGAGCCGGTGTGACAGGGTGAATGGTACAGATCCAGTGTTGGAGCAGGTGTGACAGGGTGAATGGTACAGATCCAGTGTTGGAGCAGGTGTGACAGGGTGAATGGTACAGATCCAGTGTTGGAGCAGGTGTGACAGGGTGAATGGGACTCAGGCTGCTTTACCTTGTTGGGATTGGAACCCGTGACTCCGATGGGGTTCAGCAGGTCCTCCAGACCGTGGGGCACAGGCCACAGGTTCAAGGCCATTTTGCCAGAGACCAGCGTGTGCGTGTAGTCAAACAGGTTAACGTTCCCCCAGGCCAAGGGACAGTGCTCCTGGAACACAGCCCTGATGAATCAGGAACACAGACCCAGGAAGCATCTCTAGCACGGGCTGAGCTGAACCTGGCTGAGGCTAGTTTACAGTATCACTGTAACTTCATAATTTCCAGGGCTGAGGCTAGCTTAGAGTATCACTGTACCATCCCACTCCTGTATCACACTGTAAATTGGCTTAACGTGTGGGGTTGAGGCTAGCTTAGCACCGTAACCTGGCTTTAGTGTGTGGGGTTGAGGCTAGCTTAGCACTGTAACCTGGCTTTAGTGTGTGGGGTTGAGGCTAGCTTAGCACTGTAACCTGGCTTTAGTGTGTGGGGTCGAGGCTAGCTTAGCACTGTAGCCTGGCTTTAGCATTGAGGCTAGCTTAGCACTGTAACCTGGCTTTAGCACTGAGGCTAGCTTAGCACTGTAACCTGGCTTTAGCATTGAGGCTAGCTTAGCACTGTAACCTGGCTTTAGCATTGAGGCTAGCTTAGCACTGTAACCTGGCTTTAGCATTGAGGCTAGCTTCGCACTCCTCTACTTCCCCAGCCTAATTAAACAGCTCAACACAAACAGGCAGAACTGAGCGGTTAGTACAGCGAACGCAGTGGGAACAGCGTGGGAGGGCAGGGCAGGACTCACCTCTTTGGCCCCCTTCCTCCCCTTCACAGAGCAGATGGACAGGCAGAGACGTGCGGCTCGTGGGATGTCAGGAATGTACATGTCGTAGTTCAGCCACTCGTTCCACCTGGGAGGGACAGACAGCTGCTTACAGCACCCTGCGCACACACTGCTGTCCGTTAAGGTCTCTCTCTCACACGGCTCCATACCTTGGGTTTGAGCAGGGCACACGCTGTGTGTTCACATTATCACACATCTGCTCCCCGCCGTGGTATATCCCCGTCCGGACGTATATCTACAGCACCGGGACGCAGACAGCACCTTTAAAACCAGCTCATCATCATAGCCAGCATCGTTACACTGCAGCAAGATTACAGCCAATTAGAGAAAAGACGGTCTCAATTCGGTGTAAAAGCTGAACACTCTGTGCACTGTTGGCTTATCAATGGCTGCAGAAGAAAGCTAACAGATGCCAGCCTGGCTGCAGTGGATCACCCAGGTTGGTGACGATGGTCCAAACATCCCTACCTCCCTTCACAGTAAAGCCCTGTAAGACAGTGAATGGTACTACACAACGGTGATAAATAATTATAGTGAATATTATCAGTAGTAGTAGTAGTAGTAGTAGTGGCAAGCCCAAATATTAGCATAGCATAACTATCGTTATCGGATGCTGGTTTTAACTGCACAGGAGGCTGGAGCAGTGACCCAGGAGGACGAGCGAGGCACACCTTGTCGATGTCGCGAATGTTGACGTTGACATAGGTGGCACACAGCACGCGGATGCGCAGGGTGCCGTTGATGGCCCACAGGGACTTGGTGGAGGCGTCGCCGTTCATGTAGGGCGTGGCCGTGGAGATGCGGCGGGCGTAGGAGGGCATGGTGAAGGAGTCTGTGGGCAGCTGGGAGTACAGGCTCTCCTTCGCCATCAGCATCAGGCTGGGCATCCGGCCGAGCATGATGCAGCTCCGCACATACTGCAAACGCACAACATCTATCACTACTGCAAACACACGACATCTATCACTACTGCAAACGCACGACGTCTATCACTACTGCAAACGCACAACATCTATCACTACTGCAAACGCACAACATCTATCACTACTGCAAACGCACGACGTCTATCACTACTGCAAACGCACAACATCTATCACTACTGCAAACGCACAACATCTATCACTACTGCAAACGCACAACGTCCCTCACTACTGCAAACGCACAACATCTATCACTACTGCAAACGCTCAACATCTATCACTACTGCAAACGCTCAACATCTATCACTACTGCAAACGCACAACATCTATCACTACTGCAAACGCACGACATCTATCACTACTGCAAACGCACAACATCCATCACTACTGCAAACGCACAACATCCATCAGTACTGCAATCACACAACATCTATCACTACTGCAAATGCACAACGTCCATCACTACTGCAAACGCACAACATCTATCACTACTGCAAACGCACGACATCTATCACTACTGCAAACGCACAACGTCCCTCACTACTGCAAACGCACGACATCTATCACTACTGCAAACGCTCAACATCTATCACTACTGCAAACGCTCGACATCTATCACTACTGCAAACGCTCGACATCTATCACTACTGCAAACGCTCGACATCTATCACTACTGCAAACGCACATCTATCACTACTGCAAACGCACAACATCTATCACTACTGCAAACGCACAACATCTATCACTACTGCAAACGCACAACATCTATCACTACTGCAAACGCACAACATCTATCACTACTGCAAACGCTCGACATCTATCACTACTGCAAATGCACAACATCTATCACTACTGCAAACGCACAACATCTATCACTACTGCAAACGCACAACATCTATCACTACTGCAAACGCACAACATCTATCACTACTGCAAATGCTCGACATCTATCACTACTGCAAACACACAACATCTATCACTACTGCAAACGCTCGACATCTATCACTACTGCAAACGCACAACGTCCATCAGTACAGCAATCACACAACATCTATCAGTACAGCAATCACACAACATCCATCAGTACTGCAATCACACAACATCCATGAAAGCAGCTCAGCAGAGTTCTGGGGTGTGTGCCCCCGCAGGGTGAGGCCTACCTTGTACTGGCTGAGAGGGCACTTCTCCAGCAGGTACTCATCGCAGCCGCACACCTTGAGGATGTACTTGCCCTGGTACTCCTGCACGCACATCTTCAGCTGGTCGGGCGACAGCAGCATGCTGCGGGTCTTCTTCCGGATGGCCTCGGCAATCACCTGCTCCGGCACGCAGTCGTGGTTGATCTTCAGTGTGTACTTCTGCTTGTCGTTGTTCGGTGAGACGATCACCCAGATCACCACAATTATCTGGCCTGAGAAAACAAAACAAGATGAGGAAAATGTCTGCTTGGAGGGGGTCAGAACACACATCGGTAAATAGGCCAGCCACATCAGACCACATGTTTACACTCCTCAAGGCTCAGTGAACACAACAAGAAACAAAGAGGACTTTAAGGCTCGGTGTTCCTGCTCTACTTTATGTCAGAGACACAGAGACAAAACACAAACTCACATACTCCGATTTGCCTTTTCTATTATTATTTCTATTTTAGTTAAACAACAAACCGCTGTCGGGCCACACAGATGTGAAAAACGTGGAGAATTATATTTGATCACTTCAACTTCCTCTCCACCTCTGGGAAGAGTCCACCTCTGTGCTTCAGCAGGTCTGTACCTGGGTCTAGCCTGCTGTAGATGTGCTTCAGCAGGTCTGTACCTGGGTCTAGCCTGCTGTAGATGTGCTTCAGCAGGTGTGTACCTGGGTCTAGCCTGCTGTAGATGTGCTTCAGCAGGTCTGTACCTTTGTCGAGCTTGCTGTAGATGTGCTTGGGGAGCTCAGGCACAGACTCCATGTTGGGGGGGTACACGTATAAAGCTCGGCTGTGCGGGCCGCTGGCGTCTCGGAGGTCCAGGGAGTCCTTGCACACGTTCAGAATGTTCCTCCTGAAGTCCTGCACCTCGGGGTCCTTCACCAGGTCGAACTCACACACGGGCATGCCGATCGCAAAACCTGCCATGACAACACAGACATGTCAATCACAAACCCTGCCATGACAACACAGACATGTCAATCACAAACCCTGCCATGTCAACACACAGCTGACTCAGAGACTGGCATTCTACTGTTTGACAGACAAGTGTGCGTATGGCATCTCACCAGAATTGTATTTTTAAAGTGCCGATTTGCGGGAGAGAAAATGAATGAAACAATGCGCTTTTCTGTACTGACAGAGAAGATTACAGTCTGCAGATCAGGCCTGTCCCTGGAGGCTTACTTTAAAAGAGCCCAGATAGCAGTGCGATAACGGTCGATAAGATAATTACATCAAGTGCAGCACTTCTGACAGAAAACATACCTCACTACTGCTACGCCGGAATCCCATCTGTCAATTAAATAAAACCTTTACACAGCAGAGGCATTTTCGTGTCTAAGGGGTGAGAGGACTGGGCACGGGAGGCCTACCGATTTCACGGTTGAGGATCTTCTCCTCCCGGTTGCCCACGGGCTCGATGACCTTGAGGAAAGGCTGGAAGAGTCGAAGGTCGCAGAGCCTCCTGGTCTCGTCGTAGAACTCCTCGCGCTCGGCCTCCTGGGTGACGCTGACGAAGATGTAGGAGCTCTCCTCCTGGAGCAGGTGGTGCAGGGGGCACTTGCGCGCCTCCTTGAAGAGGAGGTGTTTGATGGAGACCAGCGTGGCCTCACGCAGGCACTCCAGCGCCAGGATCATGCCGTTCGGGAGGAGGCAGTCCACCAGGATGCGCGGGGGCATCAGGTGCACGCCCCACAGCTCCCCGGACGAAGGCCGCGGGGGCATTTTCAGCTCCGCCCGGCTCCTCACAGCTTCAGCCTAAACCACGCGCTCCTGCCCTGTGGAGGAGGTACAGGAGCGTCAGCTACACCCACCCACAGGAGCGTCAGCTACACCCACCCACAGGAGAGTCAGCTACACCCACCCACAGGAGAGTCAGCGACCCCCACCCACAGGAGAGTCAGCTACACTCACCCACAGGAGAGTCAGCTACACCCACCCACAGGAGAGTCAGCGACCCCCACCAACAGGAGAGTCAGCTACACCCACCCACAGGAGAGTCAGCTACACCCACCCACAGGAGAGTCAGCTACACCCACCCACAGGAGAGTCAGCTACACCCACCCACAGGAGAGTCAGCTACACCCACCCACAGGAGAGTCAGCGACCCCCACCCACCGGAGAGTCAGCTACACCCACCTACAGGAGAGTCAGCTACACCCACCCACAGGAGAGTCAGCTACACCCACCCACAGGAGCGTCAGCGACCCCCACCCACAGGAGCGTCAGCTACACCCACCCACAGGAGAGTCAGCTACACCCACCCACAGGAGAGTCAGCTACACCCACCCACAGGAGAGTCAGCGACCCCCACCCACCGGAGAGTCAGCTACACCCACCCACAGGAGAGTCAGCTACACCCACCCACAGGAGAGTCAGCTACACCCACCCACAGGAGAGTCAGCGACCCCCACCCACAGGAGAGTCAGCTACACCCACCCACAGGAGAGTCAGCGACCCCCACCAACAGGAGAGTCAGCTACACCCACCCACAGGAGAGTCAGCTACACCCACCCACAGGAGAGTCAGCTACACCCACCCACAGGAGAGTCAGCTACACCCACCCACAGGAGAGTCAGCTACACCCACCCACAGGAGAGTCAGCGACCCCCACCCACCGGAGAGTCAGCTACACCCACCTACAGGAGAGTCAGCTACACCCACCCACAGGAGAGTCAGCTACACCCACCCACAGGAGCGTCAGCGACCCCCACCCACAGGAGCGTCAGCTACACCCACCCACAGGAGAGTCAGCTACACCCACCCACAGGAGAGTCAGCTACACCCACCCACAGGAGAGTCAGCGACCCCCACCCACCGGAGAGTCAGCTACACCCACCCACAGGAGAGTCAGCTACACCCACCCACAGGAGCGTCAGCTACACCCACCCACAGGAGCGTCAGCTACACCCACCCACAGGAGCGTCAGCTACACCCACCTACAGGAGTGTCAGCCACACAACACCTACACACGCACATAAACAATGAGGAAAAAGCAAGAACATTCTGAAAGTTCCAGCACAAGTTTTGACTGTAACTGTGGGTGTGGAAATGTTTCTTTCCCCATTGATGACAGGGTTTAAGAAATGAATATTTTGTGCAAGTTGTCAGTCAACTCCAAAGCGAGCGCGATTCATTCCTCTGTGGCTCAGCCTTAAACGGTTGCAACAGATTCGGTTCAAAGCGCCAGGTTACAGGACACCCGGACTCTGGGAGACTCATGGGAATGAGCTCAGAAGAGTTCTGGGTGTCTCCCTGAATGGCCGTCTCAGTCAGTGAGTCACTGCCCAGCAGCACCCTCACCGGTCCCAGGGAAGCTCTTTTTCCAGCACATACAAGCCTACATATTGTGTTGAGGACATTCCACAGTAGTTGGCCAATTGGAGAGGTTTTCCCTTCATTACATAGGACAAGCATGCCATGATTCAAAAGCAGCCCACAGGACACAGAGCTCCAGCCAGAGAGAGGCAGCGATGGCCCGGCTTTCAGCCGCTGCGCTGCTCCACTCCCCAGGCTCACGCTTCACAAACAGCCGCCAAAATAAACAGGTCTTTGAGTCAGCTCAAAGGCAGAGCTCAGCTAAACAACGGCAAAGAATTTTACACACAGGAGCATGTTTATATTTGAGAAATATCGACACTTTGCCAGAAAGGGAATATAACAGAAACTTCCATGTGATGCTGACGGTCACAAAATACGTGATCGGTTTCATGTTCGAAAACTAGGAAAAATATACTTTCATTTTTTGTAGAAGAGAACTTTTCAGATGACAAGTTCAAAGCAAGAAACACAAGAACACCAACACTAAAACCACAGGATCTATAGCTAATCTCTACCCATATACATTTCTGGACAGCATGCAGCTAAATTGATGGGGAGAAGAGAGGGAGTCACACTTCAATTCACTGGTCAGAGAAAGTAGGCCCAAAAGGCATGGAACATGTACAGACAGGTGTGTGGGGTGTGCGTGTGTAGGAAACCCTGTGTAATTATACTGCCAGTCCTGACCCGCTGGTATTTTTAAAGTTACCATGTGGAGGTATCAGCCAGCTCCACTCACATGTTCTATCGTTTTTAAAAGACAGGTTTTATAAACTAGCGCAGTAACAAAACGTATCTAGCTCCGATAACGCTGCAAAACTCCGCAAGGATTCAGCACCGCTTGTGCCAGGACTGACCAAAGCGATGCGCAAATGTGGACATGGCGCAGACACACACCGCCCATCCGCCCAACTCACCTTCCAGGGACGCATTCAGAAGATGGAAAGAAATGCGACGCGAGATGGGCGGAATTACCCGACAAAGTTATACAATGCAAACATGAATTTTGCACATGACATTGCGTAGAGCAAGAGAATTGGGCAAACCCTGCCGCATTTCAGACAGCGCGCTTACCTTGGGGCGACGGTCTTTTCCTGAAGGAATGGTGTCCCTTCCTATTTCAGACCACAGACATTGTCGGTTACTCATTGGCAACGAGTCACTCCAGTCCCATTTCTGTCCAAAACATTCAAATGAGGTTACAGTATTAGTGATCCCGTTAGGATATGAGGGAATCATCATTCCACGGATGATTCCCCTCATATCCAATGAATGTACTATGCAGACTAAAGTTGCCAAACATTAAAGTCAGCAGCGCAACGTGGAGCTTAATAACAGCCAGTTAAAACCATCGGCATCCACTTAACTCCAGCAAGGTAGCAAGATAAGACTGCTGCCAATTTAGTTAAATTTAGTTAACTAAAGTTAAATGAATAAAGACGCTTAGCACGCTGGTTACAAGACATGCATCCCCCCACAGGCTGTGTGCGCCTTGTCAAGCCGACATAACGTTAGCCTAGCTCCATAAATTAGCCAGATGCTCACTACCACACTCTGGCACAACACACGTCGAAGTTACAATACAAGTCTGTTTTAGGTTAGCTAGCTGGCGTAACATAGCAGCTAGCGAGCATGTAGCTATATGTTATTGTAAACTAGCTAACGTTATACTGGTTAACTCCATAAGTAACGTTAGATAACGTGGTGCAATATTTGGCAAAGCAGAATTGTTTTCGTTAAGTGACTTACGTTAGCTCAGTAGATAAGTAACGCCAACTCTTGAAACTTCCCTATGCCTTGCAATTACACTGTTAGCTAACGTTAACTTAACTAACCAAATGACACTTAATCTAGCTACATCACTCTGCAGTAGCTAGCCAAGTTACCCAGAGTAAAACTATTCTTATGTTTACAAACACTAATAAGATCACCCCACTACTAGTGTTACTAGCTCATAGCTAGCGCAATACAAACTAACTGACTGATCTTATGCAACTACTTTCGATAAGTATGTAGTGAACGTTAGCCATCCTAATTATTTTTGCCTAGCCAAAGTTACTAAGCTACCTAAGTTAAATATTCCGTTATATTTAACATCTAGGTGATCATAACATCTGTCTTTTCATACAATATTAGAATGCAACAGTAAGCTAGCTAGCTAGCTAGCCTGCCTCTAAATTGGCCGGTTATACCAACCTAGCTGGCCAAGTATCATGCATAATGTGTTAACCATGGCTAATGAATTATCCAACGTCAGCTAGCCAGACATAATTTGGCTAAATTACGTTAGCTAACGTTACACATATTTTAAAATAAGACAGGCTACACTGTCATTTCATGGCTAGCTAGTTGGAGTCCTACCGTTAGCCGTCTACCTCGCTAGCTAGCACACACAACACTGAACAAATATCAACTTGCTAGCTAGCTAAATAGTCATGTAGCTAACGTCAGTTAACGTTAAACAGATACGCACTGCTAAGCATACAATTGTTTTATTGCCCACGCTTTAGCTAGTTCCACAGCTAGATAGCTAGGCTAAGCTAGTTAGCTCCTTACAGTGATATACCTTAGCTAGCTGACGTTATCCAATATGGTTTATTCAAAACAAGCTAAATCGTTTTCAATATGGCAGCTGGCTACCTTGATTAAATGTACAATAGGTTTTTATATTTGCAAGCGTTTTGCAAATTGCGCGTATTGTTTGCGAGTGCAACACTTCATGCCACTTACCCACAGCGTTTAATTCCACTAGGCGTCCCCTCTCTTTCCCCGAGGCCCTCAGTACTCCAGTCCGAGGCTCGGGCGGCCTACCCCCGGCCCGACAGCCGCAGCTTCTCCATAGCAACCGGAGGTTCTGTTTTTCTGGTATGGAAATCAGGCGGCAGCGAAAACACACCACCACGCAGCCCCCATTTAACAGACACGAATGGCTCACATCTATTTAAAAGGGAAGTATTATAATTGCATCCTATTTGTAAAAATCCAGGCAATTTCGCTCTTCCAGGTAGGATAATTCGACTAGCCTGCTAGTAGTCTCGCCGCAGCACATAAAAATATGCACCGCACTGGAGGACCTTCTTGTAGGCTAGCCTACGTGCACCGCTCAAGCCCGCTGTTGGGTGAGCTGTGGTGGGTTTGGTTTGGAGATCCTCCCGTGGCTAGGCTAGCAAGCTGAACCGAGCCCTAATTATATATCTGATTCATGAAATGCATAAGATGGTTAACTGTAACTGCACGTTTGTACTGCATGCGAAACTACTACAGACATATTCATACATGAACTTAAGCATAAACATTAACTTGCTACAATATCTTGTCCCATTCTCGTTTACTGGGGAGCCTTATCCACATCTTAGCAAAGTTTTGCCAACCTGGAGAGGTCAGTGCTGGGAAAACATTCGTCTTTTTAAACTTTATTATTTCATAATTATTTTAAAGCCAGGAACATTTCTTACATGTTACCATACGCTCCTTGGCCGCGTAGCATACAGCTTGTTAATACGTGCGAGACATTTACAATTCCACGTACACCCCAGATCTCCGCAGGCTCAGTATCTGATACCTTCCTGTCGGACGTACACAACGTTGACAGCACTTGGAATTCTGTACTTGTTAATGCATTATGCTCTCGAACATAATTTTCCTCTACGTGTTCTAAAATTAGTCACTATTTTCTGATTTAACTGATTTATAAGCTGTACGCTGATCACCTCCGGACCCTTTCTTTGGTTCTACCCTGCATAATATTTAGAGTTTCTTGTTAGTCGTTAGAACACGCAGTACATACCAACATTGCAGCTGGTGAATATAATACTCATTTTCCGTGGTCAGCCTTCTCAGAACAACTTAAAACAGTTTACAATGCAAATTAGCATCTTATTGTTCAAGTACAAGTGTGGCAAGTGAGATAAAAGCATATCAATGATACTCACTCTTGCATGATAATTGCACCATTGCATGATGTTCATAACTTACATTGTTTCTGAGAACTTACTTATATATTAATTAAAAGCAGTTAATTACACATTGAAATCACCAAATTGCTTCAGTCTAAACTGGTGAAAGGTGAAAACAAAAACTAACAGATCCTACAGACCGTAAATGTGGCTAATCTATAGGTACCATGCTCTGGTCTACAGTCCCTGCGGATCTTCTGGACTGGTTTCGGCATGAAACTTAAGAGCATAACCTGTATTATGCCATGCATGGGTTATCCTTAGCAAGACACTGACCTACAGTATGGGCCTGTGTTCAATATTGATCAGTCAGTGTCCAATACAACACACACAATATTACCAGCTCTATCAGGCAAAAATGCATGTATATTACGATTACTTCCAGTCACAATGTCTAAATCCGCACATGCCAGGTGTGAAGTTCAGAGCAAATTAAATCTGCAGCAGCGATTTAATTAGTGCCCTGACTCGGTAACTCCTCCTCCCATTCCTGTTCTGAGAGATCGCTGCCTGCCAATAGAATATCACCATTGCACAAACTCAAGCAAAAGAAAAGCGTGTTCTGAAGGCATATTAATAATGAGCTCCTTACATGTTTGTATTTCAAGTGAAGAATAATGGACTCAGGTCAGTATAATATGTGTTGTAAAAACAAAATAGTTTGTTATTTTATGCAAACATCCACATTTTATTTACCAAGTAATCCGGAAAAAATGTATAATTATCTGTAATCTAGGGTAAATATACAGTATGTCAGGTTACACATGAGTTCATTCCTGACCAAGTGAAAATATGGCCAAGTTACATTGTTTTTACAAACAGACTCAGGCAGCATGTCAATCATATTCAAGATCTCATAAATATGTGAAAAATGACATCCCTGAAATGCAATCTAATCATTATTGTGATTTTTTAATATTGAGCTGAAAGAAATCATTCACCTTTAACATGCTTCTTTCTTTGAGCCATTTTTACTAACCGGTTCATATCTCGTCGCATTAGCATCGTTTACTGATGTTTAGTGTAATGTATCTTCTCACGTTTAGAAAATCCAATTCACTTCACCATCACTGTCGTGAATAAAACCGATATCTAACGTTACAGTAGCATACAGGAGAAAATGGAATGTTCCAAAGGGCCAAGTATACCAATTAGGAACCTTACTAAATCTAGACCCGAGTATTAGCTAATATAAACGTTGTTTAACTTTTCACTTACATTTATAACGTTTATATATCTTGGATATTTGAAGCCTAAATGTAGAAATGGGCCAAACGCTGACTTTGTTGAAACGATTGCACTCCCCCTGGCCAGCAGTTAGGTGTGAGATCCCCACGTCTAGCTGGGTGAAGTTAGCTAAGCTAGCCTGCTCGCTAGTTAGCAGAAGGATGCGGGGAAGATGGCGATGAACGTGAAGAATAGAGGTCCCTATTTTCAAAGTAATGACTATTGCAGGAATTACAATTCGCAGGCTATAAATTATGGGAACCACTATTTCCCCCGGTTACCAGGTAAGACAAGTCTTAGGGTTCATCAGTTTGCTGTTTCCCGTTGAGACTCAGTTTAATTGGCTTTGGTAGGTTGCTTGCTAATAGTGAAACTACTGTAACGTTAGCGTATCATGCAACTCGCTAGTGATGCACATAACTATTACTAATTATTAACTAAGTACGGTTTAAGGAAATCGAGAATTGATGTATGGCGGGTAGAAATAAAAGCATTTTTCCTATGAGCAATACACTGGAAAAAAACACTGCTATTGCGAATTCAGTGATTATCCAGTCACGTTCCGCTTATTGACAGGGAACAGTATTTCACCCTGTGGCTAGCTAGGAAGCGTTATGTACATCGAGAGTGTGCAGTTTAGCTCTTTAGCCAATGGAAGATGAATTCAGATACGCTGTAACTGACATTTAAATTGTATCTTCATCCCGATTGCTAACGTAGTTTAGATGTGTGCACAGAGCACAGACGCTGTCTGTTCACGGCTGCACAGATGTCTCCAAACCCGCTCTGGATCCATTGCATTTCCAATTCATAACATTTAAGGCATATTATTTAATACAGTTATTTAGCGGGCAAGTTACTCGACACCCTGTTATTGTTGGCACTGGGTTAGCGGGTTCAGTAATCTTATGATTTAGGGCATTGCGTTAGTTGGTCACATCGCGTGATTTAGGCCACTCGGCTAGCAAGTTAGTACACTATACACTAATTTATGGCGGGGGTTTGATGCTCTTACCATGCCGGGCGCCTGGCCTCCCCGGCTAATCGTACGCAGTTGCTCTGTTTCTGGATGGGAGGTACAGCATGTTCCTTTTCCCAAATTGATGTAGTTATTAAAAAGCTTGGCATCAGGTCTACTGCGAGATTCCCACGAGGCACTGAGGTTGTACTTTCCAATTAACTTTGGGTCATTTTGTAACCTGATCCCTGAAACTGTTTCTAAAAACAGAATATCTTTCAAAGGGAGTGAAGGTCCTGATAATAGTCCTGACATTCCCTCATTTGTGTGGATGAATTTGGTGTGGAAAGCAATGTTTTGATGAGCAGATCACTTCAAGGTCTTCATCCATCATGAAAGGAAAAATGAATGGGTAAAACTAGTGTGTGTGTGTGTGTGTGTGTGTGTGTGTGTGTGTGTGTGTGTTTGTGAGTGTGAGCGCGAGCGCGTGTCTGCGTGTGTGTACTAGAGAATGGCATGATTGCTTAGGTAAGCATGATTAACAGAATTTCACAGTGAGATGTTCACGCATCCAAGTCCCTACAGCAGTGGTCTCAGCTGGGAATGGGATCGTCAGATGGAGCAGGGAAGTGTAGCATTGCGTGGCACTGAAGCGTGAAGGCTGGCCATGCATGTGTTTTTTGTACACGGATCTGATATTCCGCTTTGTGACGTTAGCACATCTCACTGCACAGAACAGCTGCATGGTCAGCAGCACCATCTGAGCCCCAGACCGAATGGACAGAAGTGTGAAAATACCATGAGATACTTCAGTATGCAAGGCCGGTCGTATGAAACACATTGACTCTTATGGGGAAAATCAGCAGATCTGTCCAGTGATCATCCTGTTTATAGCAAATCGTGCTTTAGATGACATTTACATTACATTACAGTTAGTTGGCTGACGCTTTCATCCAAAGCAATTTACAGTTGATTCGACTAAGCAGGGGCCAATCCCCCCTGGATGTGGGGGTTGAGGGCCTTGCTCAAGGGCCCAACAGCTGCCCTGATCTTATCGTGGCTTCACCGGGGCTTCCAGCAGGTCCCAGTGTAGCACCTTAGCCACGAGGCTACAGGCCGCCCCAGTGTAGCACCTTAGCCACGAGGCTACAGACCGCCCCAGTGTAGCACCTTAGCCACGAGGCTACAGACCGCCCCCCAGTGTAGCACCTTAGCCACGAGGCTACAGACCGCCCCCCAGTGTAGCACCTTAGCCACGAGGCTACAGACCGCCCCAGTGTAGCACCTTAGCCACGAGGCTACAGACCGCCCCAGTGTAGCACCTTAGCCACGAGGCTACAGACCGCCCCAGTGTAGCACCTTAGCCACGAGGCTACAGACCGCCCCAGTGTAGCACCTTAGCTACGAGGCTACAGACCGCCCCAGTGTAGCACCTTAGCCACGAGGCTACAGACCGCCCCAGTGTAGCACCTTAGCCACGAGGCTACAGACCGCCCCCCAGTGTAGCACCTTAGCCACGAGGCTACAGACCGCCCCCCAGTGTAGCACCTTAGCCACGAGGCTACAGACCGCCCCAGTGTAGCACCTTAGCTACGAGGCTACAGACCGCCCCTCTGCAGTAGATCTTGGTTTAGTTTTCTCCACAGGTGAGGCTTTAGATTATTAGAGCCGTTCGTACTGTAAGATCATGTTGATCTGGAGGTCCCCTCTGGGTTATGTCAGTAGTGTATCCGCCTGTGAGGACCTGATCTGCTCTGTCTGTGTCTGTGTCTGTCTGCCTGATGGGAGGACACTGTTCCACAGCCAGGTGAGAACTGGCCGTGTCTCTGGCAGACATGAGCAGAGCAGCCTCGCCATGGTGTATTTATAGATTTCAACCGAAGAAGGTTTAAATTAGATCATTTGAGGTTCACTTTTCCAGCGGATAATTGGAGGAATTAGAATGGAGTGACAATGTAGTGACATTAACATGTAAACCCAGGATTAGTTTCAGAACTGTTGGTGATGCTGTGTGTTTGGGTCGGTGTGTGAAAGGTTAGAGTGTTGGTGATGTGTGTTTGGGTTGATGGTTGATGACCGGGTTCCACTTACTGTGGGAATTTTGGTGGCCTGACCGAAACCCCATCCCACTCTTGGGAACGTTGTCCTTGATCTCGGGAATGTCACTGTCCGGGCTGCATTCAAAACAATGTGCAGGAAGCATGACTTCAGAGCGCAGAGACTGCCCCCCCCCCCCTCCACACAACAACAATCCTCCGCCCGCCCCACCCAACCCCCCACAGCAACAATCCCCCCTCCCTCCGGGACATAAATAGAAGGCTGGCAGCCTGGAACAGAATCCGGAGAATGTCCGTGTCCGGAGTGGGGCTGTGATGATCAGTGGCTGGAGATGCTCAGCCCCCAGTGGCAGTGTGTGGTACTGCATGACAGGGGGCTGGAGTGATCAGAAGGTGGTGTTCAGAAGGTGGTGTTCAGAAGGTGGTGTTATTTGTCTGTTTGTTTCTCTTCGTTGGCGATGCTCTTTAGATGTGATGTGATGTGAAGAGGAAGCTTTCGGCTGGATTCACCACACTGATGTACGAGGCGGTTGATTCGCCCTGGTGTCGGAGCAGTGTGTGTGAAATCATTCCTTAAGC
>NC_083763.1:456398-506398 GCF_963514075.1 Conger conger
TGTGGTGTTTGGTGATGGTGTTTGGTGACGGTGTGGGTGGTGTTTGGTGACGGTGAGAGTGGTGTTTGGTGATGGTATTTGGTGACGGTGTGGTGGTGTTTGGTGACGGGAGGTGGTGTTTGGTGACGGTGAGGGTGGTGTTTGGTGACGGTGTGGGTGGTGTTTGGTGACGGTGAGGGTGGTGTTTGGTGACAGTGTTTGGTGACGGTGAGGGTGGTGTTGGTGAGGATGGTGTTTGGTGACGGGAGGGTGGTGTTTGGTGACGGTGTGGGTGGTGTTTGGTGAGGGTGGTGTTTGGTGACGGGAGGGTGGTGTTTGGTGAGGGTGTGGGTGGTGTTTGGTGAGGGTGGTGTTTGGTGACGGTGTGGGTGGTGTTTGGTGAGGGTGGTGTTTGGTGACGGGAGGGTGGTGTTTGGTGAGGGTGGTGTTTGGTGACGGTGTGGGTGGTGTTTGGTGACGGTGTGGGTGGTGTTTGGTGACGGGAGGGTGGTGTTTGGTGACGGTGTGGGTGGTGTTTGGTGACGGGAGGGTGGTGTTTGGTGACGGTGGTGTTTGGTGACGGTGTGGGTGGTGTTTGGTGACGGTGAGGGTGGTGTTTGGTGACGGGAGGGTGGTGTTTGGTGACGGTGTGGGTGGTGTTTGGTGACGGGAGGGTGGTGTTTGGTGACGGTGGTGTTTGGTGACGGTGTGGGTGGTGTTTGGTGACGGTGAGGGTGGTGTTTGGTGACGGGAGGGTGGTGTTTGGTGACGGGAGGGTGGTGTTTGGTGACGGTGTTTGGTGACGGTGTGGGTGGTGTTTGGTGACGGGAGGGTGGTGTTTGGTGACGGTGAGAGTGGTGTTTGGTGTGGGTGTTGTTTGGTGACGGTGTTTGGTGATGGTGGTGTTTGGTGACGGTGTGGGTGGTGTTTGGTGACGGGAGGGTGGTGTTTGGTGACGGTGTTTGGTGACGATGAGGGTGGTGTTTGGTGGTGTTTGGTGACGGTGTGGGTGGTGTTTGGTGATGATGAGGGTGGTGTTTGGTGGTGTTTGGTGACGGTGTGGGTGGTGTTTGGTGACGGTGTGGGTGGTGTTTGGTGACGGTGTGGGTGGTGTTTGGTGACGGTGTGGGTGGTGTTTGGTGACGGTGAGAGTGGTGTTTGGTGACGGTGAGGGTGGTGTTTGGTGACGGGAGGGTGGTGTTTGGTGACGGGAGGGTGGTGTTTGGTGACGGGAGGGTGGTGTTTGGTGACGGTGTTTGGTGACGGTGTGGGTGGTGTTTGGTGACGGGAGGGTGGTGTTTGGTGACGGTGAGAGTGGTGTTTGGTGTGGGTGTTGTTTGGTGACGGTGTTTGGTGATGGTGGTGTTTGGTGACGTGTGGGTGGTGTTTGGTGACGGGAGGGTGGTGTTTGGTGACGGTGTTTGGTGACGATGAGGGTGGTGTTTGGTGGTGTTTGGTGACGGTGTGGGTGGTGTTTGGTGATGATGAGGGTGGTGTTTGGTGGTGTTTGGTGACGGTGTGGGTGGTGTTTGGTGACGGGAGGGTGTTGTTTGGTGATGGTGTTTGGTGATGGTGGTGTTTGGTGACGGTGTGGGTGGTGTTTGGTGACGGTGTGGGTGGTGTTTGGTGATGGTGGTGTTTGGTGACGATGAGGGTGGTGTTTGGTGGTGTTTGGTGACGGTGAGAGTGGTGTTTGGTGACGGTGTGGGTGGTGTTAGGTGACGGGAGGGTGGTGTTTGGTGACGGTGTGGGTGGTGTTTGGTGACGGTGTTTGGTGACGGGAGGGTGGTGTTTGGTGACGGTGAGGGTGGTGTTTGGTGACGTGAGGGTGGTGTTTGGTGACGGTGTTTGGTGACGTGGCGTTGCCTTCTCAGGGCCGTACTTTAACCCGCGGCCGCGGCAGCGGATCCCGCGGGACCTGGCCATGTGCGTGACGCCCAGCGGACAGTTCTACTGCTCCCTCTGCAACACGGCCGCCTGCGAGGAGCCGGACTTCCGCCTGCACCTGGAGAGCAAGCCCCACAAGAGCCGCGTGTCGGAGCAGCGATACCGAAGCGAAATGGAGACGCTGGGATACACCTGAGCCTGCTCTGCCTTCTACAGCTTTACTCTGTGTGCTACAGCTATTTATTTATTTATTACTATTATTATTGTGTATTTATTTAAGGAAAAAAATATTCATTATTGTCTGCACTTGAGCTCTACCTGCTGGTCAGCTCGTTACGATGCCTCTGTTGTATTTCTTCTTCCTATTCTTCTTCTGTGGTCATTTCCTGGAGTTTTTGTGCTGCATCTAGCGCCTGAGGTGGAGGCAGGAACACTGAGTCAGTGACCGCTTGCCTGCCATCTCACCAAACAGGACCAGGAAGTCTGCGCTTGCTGTAGCACTGTGCTGCTCACCGTAGGTTTGCTGTGGCTTTGTCAGAACCTTCTGGAACAGGTTAGCGGTTCCCTGGCTGGTCTGTGGGTGAAGGAAGCCTGCTCTTCACCACTCTCTCCCACAGTGTCACTCCTGGAGAGGTTGTGTAGCACGTGGTGTGTGTGTGTGTGTGTGTGTTTGTACTGTCAAACATGATCCCTATACTGGGCTAGTTTTTGCTATTGTTTTTCTCTTTAGCCAAAAGGTGTATTTTTATATTGTTTAAAGGCCAGCAGGGTCTTCACTTGACTTTTATTTGGGGAATTCCCCACTTTTTTTTTAATTGATGAAATATTTTTTGTTCTAAAAATAAGTTGAGGCCAAACAGCTCACCCATGTTTGGATGGTGGATTGCAGTATGTTTGTCACTGGTTAGTGATGTGTAAAGAACATTCATCCAGTGTCAAGTTCCTCTCCTCCAAGTTCCTCACAGTGCACAGCTGCTCGTGTGTGTGTCTGTGTGTGAGTGTGAGTGTGCGTGTGTGTGTGTGTGTGTGTGTGTGTGTGTGAGTGTGAGTGTGCTTGTGAGTGTGCGAGTGTGAGTGAGTGAGTGAGTGTGTGTGTGTGTGTGTGTGTGTGAGTGTGTGTGTGTGTGTGTGTGTGTGTGTGTGTGTGTGTGTGTGTGTGAGTGAGTGTGTGTGTGAGTGTGCGTGTGTGTGTGAGTGTGTGTGTGTGTGAGTGTGTGTGTGAGTGTGAGTGTGAGTGTGAGTGTGAGTGTGTGTGTGTGTGTGTGTGCGTGAGTGTGTGTGTGCGTGTGTCTGCATGTATGTACTGTGCAGAACTCAGCAGAACTCTTGGGCTCAACCTTGACCCGGATGAAGTTTTTTATTTATTTTGATTATCTTATTTCATTGAAATTAAAATGGAAGACTGAAGTGACTCCTCCTTTAAGCTCGAACTTGTATTCACAGTTTATATGGATTCCCAGATTTGGGGAATGCAATCCAGATTACTGCTCATAAGTGCAAGATATGTGTCTAAAAATGTCAAAATTGGAACTGGCCATAGTTCTTAGTAGTCTCTTGACCATAGTCTCTCAATTTATTTATTATTTTAACTTATTCTTTGGAGTCAGAATTTGGCTGTTGCCTTTTTATCGTTTGTTATGAATATTGTTGATGCGGAAGTATATGGAGGGCCGTTGGCATGTGATACACAACCCGAGCAAGTGTTGGTCTCACCGTCTGTGCGTTAAATCATTCATGCAATGTCACCCGAGCGAGTTAATCCACTCATACTACTACATCACCTTTATGTAATATTTCATATCTGTTTACTTTATAACTGAATAGAAATTATTATTGTTAATGCGAATTATTTACTTTTTAATATTACATGGAATCGGTATATGGTTGCAAATGTGTACGCGCATGCCATTTTCGGAATATATATCTACATGTGCTTTCCAGTTATTTTGTCAAAGGTTCGGCCTGCACGTCGGTGATTGGCAGAGAGAAAGGCTTGTTGTGATGGGACGTGGGACGTCTCGGATTCCGATGCCTTGGTTTTGACGCTTGCGCTTGTTGCAGACGCTGGACTTTAAAATGTGTAGATTGTGTATTTATTTCTGCTTTATTTGTGTCCTGATCTGTGTGTACTAAATGTTTACAAGAGCGATTATGGGAAGTCGATCACATTTAATGTTCGCGTATCTCTTCAATGTTGTGTCGTCCTATTTCTGCTCATGGTCTCCACGTTTCCCATGAAATCCCATCACATTCCATACAGACTGCCCAAATCAGACGGGACGTTTGTGGCCGATTGAGCGCGATGGCCTTTTCTATATTTAACTGATGCTGCGCGCATATGGGAACTCTGCGGGCGTGTCCGCTTAAAGTACTGTAACTACATTCACACTTGTCCGTGTCCGCTTAAAGTGCTGTAACTACATTCACACTCGTCCGTGTCCGCTTAAAGTACTGTAACTACATTCACACTTGTCCGTGTCCGCTTAAAGTACTGTAACTACATTCACACTTGTCCGTGTCCGCTTAAAGTGCTGTAACTACATTCACACTTGTCCGCTGTCAAAAGTCCTTCCTTCATTTCATCGCTACTTCATCGTTAAAATCCCTCAAATCACAAACGCATACGTTTTAAAAGTATATTTTTCTAAGCGAGAAAAAGCGTGCTATTAGAGATGAGCAATTAACTGAGTAATCGCCTCTTTAAACAGCGGGTGTCGCTCTTGCTCTGGAGATTATTGAACCAGATATATATTCATTATATGGTACGTGTATTATAGAGCTACTTAGACAGAATGCTACAATTTCAGGGAAGGTGTGGCACTTTAACTTTTTTGTAACTCATTTCCGTTTGCGGTTATGTGTGGTTTTGTTTGTGGTCAGGTTGCAGTGCTGTGTACTAGGGTCGGAAAGGCTCGCCTGGCACTCTCCTTCCCAGAGAAATAGCGTGTTATTCATCGTCACTGTATTACCTGGGGAACGGAAGCCAGGAAAATCGTTATTAAATTGCTTACCTATATGAGAGTAGGCTACGTTCGGGTTTAGTGAAAAGCTAAATGCAGTTTTTTTCACGGAGTGCCTGTCAGTATAGCGGTTAGCGTGGGGTGTAAACGGCAAGTTATTTTCCGTTTGATTTCGGCGAAATGCCCTTAGCATTTGCCAACAAAAAACCCAATCCTAATAATTAGAAGAAAAATATACTGAATAAAAATAGTGCCTTCTGAAAACCACCAAATTGTATTTAGTGGAGCCTCAACCACGCGCATGTATGTTATAGGCCAGGCTCAGGCGGAGCTGCTGGAATATGGCTAATGTGGAGTTTCAGACCACATCACAGGTTCATTGTTAAATAGGGTTGACTTCCCTTTTGAGAGAAAATATAGATACAATGTCTTGAATGTACATTTAAAGAGAATAATTACTTTGCGTTTGTATTTGCTAATCATTTAATAATAAATAATGTAAATGTGTGTTATCTGTATTCTGTTATTACGAGTTTATGTAGCCTGAAGCATGGATGTGTTTGACACGAGAGTGAATGTTAGTCGGTCCAATTA
Source organism: Conger conger (assembly GCF_963514075.1). Lineage (NCBI taxonomy): Eukaryota > Metazoa > Chordata > Actinopteri > Anguilliformes > Congridae > Conger > Conger conger. The sequence goes on from NC_083763.1 coordinate 461,819, forward strand.
ATTCAGATCACATTTTTTTTTATGTTCGTAAATGTATTTAATTGAATCTACCTGAATAGGTATTAAATAAGAGATCTATCTGATGGCTCTGATTCTGCAGGAGAGCTCTGATTCTGCAGGAGAGCTCTATCACCGTCAGGAGCTGCACTGAGCACGGTGCTGGAGACGGTGAGGCCCGTAAGGCCAGAGCAATCGCCTCAGAGCGTCCTGATCGGTAATATCTCCGTGTTTACAGCATGCTAACTGTCCTGGAGCACACGATTATTTCATTTGTAAAATTCACATTTTTATTCACTAATGTTTTATCTGACTTATCGGAATAATTTATTTTGATTGTTGTACTTCTGTACTCTGCCATAAGAAAACATCTTGTAATTTTTGCTGAATCAAAAGGTTGTTTCTTATAAGCAAATAAACACCATAAATGGCTCATGGAGTGTTGTGTTTGTTTGGACAGTGTTCCATGGGGGCAATGAGCACTGTCATTACAGATGTAGAGTACTTGGCCAAGTCCATATAAATGATACTTTCATTTAAATGGTAAATGGTTGGCATTTATATAGAGCCTTTATCCAAAGCGCTGTACAATTGATGCTTCTCATTCACCCATTCATACACACACTCACACACCAACGGCGATTGGCTGCCATGCAAGGCACCAACCAGCTCGTCAGGAGCATTTAGGGGTTAGGTGTCTTGCTCAGGGACACTTTGACACAGCCCGGGCGGGAGATTGAACCCTCCGACTGCCAGACGACTGCTGTTACTGCCTGAGCCATGTTGCCATTTAAACCTGAAATTATCCTAAACATAACACCAACAGATGATGTATACTGCCAATCAGGTGCAGCCCCCCACCCAACACTCACCTGTTCAGCTAAACATGCATTCCCTTCAACAGAACACCCCTGTATCACCTGTTACTGAATAAGCCCCCAGTCCCAACTATTATGTCAGTCAGAATAGACTTATCTGTGTCTTTGTGCAATGTCATGAATGAGCCGCCATAGGGGCCCATTAGGATGTATTTTAGCAAGCTATTAATGCCATTCAAATACTGCCAGGTGCTCTACCTGTAACTTCTCTGTGTGGTTAATATTTATCTGTAGGTAACACCCTAACCCTTCAAAAACCACCAAATTCAATTTAATGGAAGCCTGAACAGTATATGCAGGCCCATCATGACCTCAGTATTTCTTTCTGCATGTGTGTGTGTGTGTGTGTGTGCGCACATGTGTGTGTGCGTGTGAGTGCATGTGTGAGTGTGGGTGTGTGTGTGCGCGCATGAGGTCATGATCTCAGCATTCTTCAAGCAAATCTTTCCATTTTCATTGAATTGTTCTTCCAAAACCCCCTCCAGGGTACCTGGACTTACATGGTACTGCATGTGGTGTAACTGCTGCTTATGTGCACTGGATGTTTTTCATTTTTGCACCATTCTCTGCAAACTATGGAGACTTGTGTGCATAAAAATCCCACCAGAGAGATACTCAAACCACCCTGTCTGGTACCAACAATCATTCCACAGTCAAAGTTCCTTAGCTCACATTCCTTCCCCATTCTGACATTTGGTCTGAAAAACAGCTGGCCCTCTTGACCATGTCTGCATGCTTTTATGCATTTAATTTCTGCCACATGTTTGGCTGATTAAATATTTGCATTAACAAGCTGGTGTACATGTCTCCCTAATAAAGTGCTCAGTGAGTGTATTTTCCTGTTTATTATGTGCGTATAAAAGATTGCAAATAATGGAAGTAGTACTGTTTGTATATTGGTGACAATTTAAGATTAGAATTAGGGTTTGGGCTGCCATTAGCGTTAGGTTAGTAAAAATCTTTCTTTGGTGAAACAAACTGTAAAAATGAATATTTCCACTCATCCATTCCAACCATAATTTACAATATGTTTTTAAACTCACACACAAGTTACTTTTTAAACTCAAATATCAGGCAATTGTCTTGTAATTAAGGAAAGTAGATATTGACGCCTTGGATTCACGAAGCTTGTGCATGTAGGCTACTGAATTCTCTCCAGTGATATTATTTCATAGGCCTGTAGTGGAAAGACAGAGATAAGAGATTCAATCTCCAGTACATTATTACATTATTGGCATTTGGCATACGCTCTTATCCAGAGCGACGTACAGTTGATTAGACTAAGCAGGAGACAATCCTCTCCTGGAGCAATGCAAGGTTAAGGGCCTTGCTCATGGGCCGAACAGCTGGGGGGATCTTATAGTGGCTACACCAACCTTGCTTGTCCCAGTCATTTACCTTAACCACTACGCTACAGGCCGCCCATTAGCTCTGGATAAGAGTGTCTGCCAAATGGCAGTAATGTAATTCAGCTGCAGGTGCCGCCCCCTAATTCCGCTCCTCCTCTCTGTGATTCTCGTCAGACCAATGGGGTGAGATTCTTCTGGGTCTGAAGTAAAGTAAATAGACTAAGCCGGAAGCAGCCTTTGAAGCAGACACTGAATACAAGCAGAGCGCTAATACATATTTACGTCCTTTAAGAATCTACAAATATTTTCTACACCAGGTAAGGAGGCTGCCTCCCCTGTATTTGCTGGTTTCTGTTCCAACCGAACCCAGAAATTCGACACTGTTTAAACGTGAATCAATGTTGATATCGAACATATAGGGTGTAAAGTGAAAGTGAAAGTTCCACTTTGGCTGTGGGATATTTTAGCTTCATATCAGATGCATAAACACTGTTCTGCAGTCCCTGCCCCCATCGAAGGGGCGACACTATTATATCCAGTTATGGGGTTGACTGTACATTGAAAAGCCATTGGATATCAACAATAAAAGAATATGGAGCAAAGTGTAAATGAAAACTAAGCTGAACCTACATCACTGAGGGCTGAGGGAACAGTCTGGGAGCTGGAAGAGCTGGTTCTCATGGGAGCACTGCTCTCAGAGCACATGGCTGTGGTTTATCTGCTGTGTGTCTGACTGGGAGTGGATGTGCCTGGGGGGCATTCTGTAGCAGTAACGGGGCTTAGCTGTATTTCTGTAAGGAGAAATATGAATCATAGGGGAGTTCCTAAATAATACAATGTATGTTAGGGGCGGCCTGTAGCATAGTGGTTAGGGTAAATGACTGGGACACCCAAGGTCGGTGGTTCTAATCCCGGTCTAGCCACAATAAGATCCGCACAGCCGTTGGGCCCTTCAGCAAGGCCCTTAACCCTGCATTGCTCCAGGGGAGGACTGTCTCCTGCTTAGTCTAATCAACTGTATGTCACTCTGGATAAGAGCGTCTGCCAAATGTCAATAATGTAACGTAATGTTATGTAATAATCAACATTATGACACACAATAAAGTGCCAGTCAGAACCAGGGATCTTAGAGGGAAGTACGGTTCCAAGTGCAAGAGTGATCTCATCAATAAAACTTTAACCCTTGTAGAATAATCAAGATCAACTGACCAAGAAGCAGCAATACCACAGTTTTGGAAACTAGAACACTTAAGAGTAGAACACTAAGAGTAGAACACTAAGCATAGAACACTAAGAGTAGAAGAACACTAAGCATAGAACACTAAGCATAGAACACTAAGCGTAGAACACTAAGAGTAGAACACTAAGAGTAGAACACTAAGAGTAGAACACTAAGTGTAGAACACTAAGAGTAGAACACTAAGAGTAGAACACTAAGCATAGAACACTAAGCGTAGAACACTAAGAGTAGAACACTAAGAATAGTAACATAATGAAATACAGGTGTGATCATTACATACAGCATACACACAGCATACATGGATAATTATTACAGTGAGGTAAGGAGGGAAAGGTGCAGCCTGGACAGGTGAGTCTTCAGTCTGCACTTGAAGGAGATCAAAGACTCTGCTGTTCTGACCTTCACAGGAAGGTCATTCCACCACTGTGGGGCTGTTTGGTTGTATTAGCTCATATCACCAAACCAAACCAAAATCACAGGTCATAATATCAACCAAGTGCAAAGAAAAGCTTTTTTCCCTCAACCTGATCACTATGTGGCTCTGTAATTTACTCAGTCATTTATGAATATGTGTCTCTTTCAGAGATGAAGGCTGATTGGTCAATGTGCCCGTATTTGATTCTCCTGATCCTCCACCAGACCTCCAGATCAGGTACAGAATATGCTCACTGCAATATAACACAGTATATATCAGTAACATTGCATGGAATTAACTGCATTACAACTGGACCAGCTCCGCAAATATGAACTACAGTGACTACAAACTGTGAAATAAGGATTAGCTGTTCCAGTTTTTATGCAGTTCTGTGTTCAAGAGGATTAAACCTGAGGTTTAAATTCCAGCTATAAGCACACTGTAGATGACCCTTTAATTTCTGCTTGCTTTGTTTACACACTTACTTAGATTAACATATCCTCCCAGCACTTCCCACCAGCACCCCCCAGTGAACATGGCTGTGAGCCTTCTGGATTTGGGGAAGGCTTACAGTCCGTTACCTGAGGTATAGTGCTGTGAGAAAGTATTTGCCCCTTCCTGATTTCCTCTATTATTGCATATTTGTCACACTGAATGATTTCAGATCTTTAGACCAAACGCAGGACCTGGAGTTGATTAGCGCAAGATTGCAGTGTCTGTCTGTAGCTGGTGCAGGACTGCAGTGTTGGTCTGTAGCTGGCGCAGGACTGCTGTGTTGGTCTGTAGCTGGTGCAGGACTGCAGTGTCGGTCTGTAGCTGGTCCAGCAGTAGTCTTAGTGTGTGCTCTTTCTCTCTGCAGAGATGTTCCAGCTTCTGGGTCCAGCTGGTCCTGTCATTGCTGTAGTTGGTGAAGATGTTGTTCTGCCCACTCACCTCAAACCCAACATAAGTGCAGAGGATATGCACATAGAGTGGTTCAGACCGCAGCACAGAGACCCAGTGGTGCATCTCTACCTTCTGGGAGAGAGCAGGAATGAGCGCCAGAACCCATCATACAGCGGAAGGACCGCACTCTTCCCTGAGGAACTGAGGAAGGGCAATACGTCTCTGAGGCTGGGCAGGGTCCAGGTCTCTGATGAGGGGCAGTACTCATGTTACATTCAGTCCAAGTCTGACAATAATTACCGCATCATGGTTTCACTGGAAGTAAGAGGTCAGTGAAATTTTCCCCAAATATTATGGGGTAAAGACATGTTTGATATTTTTGTGAATGGAAATTGATAAATGGATGATGCTTTATCTGGATAAAAGTAATGCAGAGACTATTAGATGATATAAGCTGTTACTAACATCCCATTTCTGCAGCTGTAGGAACTGAGCCAGTGATCTTCAGGGAAGCAGATGAAGAAGTGGAGGTTGGCCTGCTGTGTGAATCTAAAGGCTGGTATCCTCAGCCTGACCTCATCTGGCAGGACAGTGAGGGTCACAATCTCACCACTGAGAAACCCGAGATACTCAGGGACAGCCTGGGCCTCATTGCCATAAGAACACGTGTCGTCATAAAGAGAGAAGGCAGCAGCAGATTCACCTGTCGAGTTCTGCAGCAGAAGCTCAATGAGGAAAAGGTGACAGAGTTGTACCTCCATGGTGAGTAAGACTTTACAGAATCAAACAGCACACACTCCACACAGATGATCTACAAAAAATTTTGGAAACTGGTTTTGGCTAATTTTGGGCTGAGCTCAGATTTGCTCTATCACATCAAGTTTTTGTGCTATCTGTATGCTCCATATTCATGGATTTTACAAAAGTTGACTATCCAGTCTGGCAGGGGATAAAACAGCAAATTCTGTTTATTCTCACAAAAACTTCATTTAGGGCCTTAAAAGAATTGTACAAATGTTTTTAGTCTTTGTTTATGTTTTTTTGTGATTTGCAGCTGTGAAGACTCGTGAGTCGTGAGTGTGGCTGTTCAGAAACCTGATGTGATAGGCTAATGCCAGATTTGGATTCAGCACCCGAAAGTTAGCTAGAATCCGTTGAAAAACCCCATGCAAGAGAAATCGTGTTGACCATAACATAACGTAACGTAACATAACATAACATAAAACGTAACGTAACGTAACGTAACGTAACGTAACGTAACGTAACGTAACGTAACGTAACGTAACGTAACGTAACGTAACATAACATAACATAACATAACATAAAACATAACATAACATAACATAACATAACATAACATAAAACATAACATAACATAACATAACATAACATAACATAACAAACACAACACAACACAACACAACACAACATAACAAGGTAATGGTGAGAACAGGCCATTCAGCCCAGCAATGCTTGCTTTTTCCTGCCCCTAAGTGTACCTACCACCTAAATTGCCTATCAGCTAAATAAAATCTAACACCGTATCAAGCCTGCTCTTGAAAACCCCCAGTGTTTCTGCTTCCACTACATGCACTGGCAAACTATTCCACACATTGTGATCAATGCCTGGAACTGTGTGGATGTGCCACCAATTTCTCCAGTTCCTCTGCAAAAGCTCATTCTCTATTAGTGTGGCATTAGTTCTATCTACTGGTTTTCCCAGAGTCATCTTCATTTCTTTGAATTAACCACAATCTGTATTCTTAATTTAAGCACTCATAGACTGAATTTCTCACCAACTCTCACAAACATTTGTTCATACATTGTCATTTGTCCATTGTGTTAATTTATTTAGAATCCCGATAATTTCATTCCCTGCACTGTATACCTGGGATAATTTCATTCCCTGCACTGTATACCTGGGATAATTTCATTCCCTGCACTGTATACCTGGGATGTGCTTGGACTCCTTATTTCTGAGGTGTGTGACTGGAGAGTGAAAGAGTGAAAGAATGAACAAACTATTTAAAAATACCCATATATGTTTCAGATGCGTGTCAAAGCCGTCCATGGAGAGTTGCCTTTGCTGTCACTATGACTGCACTTATTCTCTTGGGCATCGTCCAGTGTGTGTTCATCCATCGCTGGAAGAAAAGGGAAATGAAAAGTTGATCTTTAACATAAATAATATGAAGGTATGAATTGAAATAAAGCTGTTAATGTCATTCTGAGAAGTCGGTTGGAAAAGGAATATAAGGAGATTAAATTAACCAGTAAAGGGTTTGGCTATTGGGGGACACTGTGAAGGTGATAAAAGTATCTAAGTAACTAATTAAAGAGGTTTATTGTCAGGTTGGGGTCGTTTTGAACTCAACCTGTTTCGTAAATATCTAGTTTTGTGAATGGATTGTGTTCTTAAAAATGTAAGCTCCTTAAATTATTCTGAATGTCTATAATAGTATCAGGTGTCGGGACTGCAGAACCAATCACAGCACAGAAGCAGGCGGAATAGATGTCTTTATTCAATGACAGGCAGATTAGGCAGGTCGAATGCAGGCAAATAGGGGCAACAGAGATAATCAAGAAGTGTGAGTGTGTGTGTGTGTGTGTGAGTGTGTGTGTGAGTGTGAGTGTGTGTGTGTGAGTGTGTGTGTGTGTGTGTGTGAGTGTGTGTGCGTGTGTGCATGTGAGTGTGTGAGTGTGAGTGTGAGTGTGAGTGTGAGTGTGAGTGTGAGTGTGAGTGTGAGTGTGAGTGTGTGAGTGTGTGTGTGTGTGTGTGTGTGTGTGTGTGAGTGCGAATGCGAGTGCGTGTGCGTGTGTGAGTGTGTGCGTGTGTGAGTGTGTGTGTTTGTGAGTGTGTGTGTTTGTGTGTATATGGGCGTGTGTGTCTGTCTGTAGAATAGGGAATTGAGGAAAACTGCTCAAAGGAACAGTCCTGTACTTCATGAGGCCAGTGATCTAGTATTTAATCAGACCTTTTACACACAACTGACTCTGAAACAGCATTTCTACAACACTGATGGAGAATCACAATATCATCCTCTGCAGAATGAAAACTCATCGTACTTCACCTATCATCAGCATCTATACAACCAATTTCTGTGTTTGTCCAGAATTTGAAAATGATTGTGTACATGCAGGTGATCGTACATTTCACTGGGAGAACGTGGAAATTATTTCATTGAGTCTATTAATTGAAAAAATTTAGTCCAGCATTTAATGTTCTTATTGTTTTCTTCCACAGCCTTCAGCATCCATGATGGAGTCTGAACACTGAAGTGTTGAAAATGAACCATAAACCTGACTCCTGACCCTAACCCTAACCTGATCCTGACTGTTACCCAGTGGTCTTTAAACAGTTTCAAATGAAAGGTCAATGGTGGTTGAAGCCCCGGTGTAGCCACGATAAGATTCATGTAGATGTTGGGCCCTTGAGCAATTTCTTATAGGCCATGTAAATTAAGTTGTTTATTCCTGTTTTCACAATTGTGTATTGTGTTCTCTTAGCATTGTGTTTGCCAAGACAGATCTATTGCAACTTTAATTAATTTTTCTCATTGGATAAATCTGAGCGTCCTGTTCATTCCTTGCACCTGGAACTGGACCTCCCTCTAGTGTTCAGTGCACTTGTCCCAGTTTATGGTTATGCAGTTTGAATGCTGGTTATGCAACTTGAATGCTGGTTATCCAGTTTGAATGCTGGTTATGCAATGTGAATGCTGGTTATGTAGTTTGAATGCTGGTTATGTAGTTTGAATGCTGGTTATGCAACTTGAATGCTGGTTATCCAGTTTGAATGCTGGTTATGCAATGTGAATGCTGGTTATCCAGTTTGAATGCTGGTTATGCAATGTGAATGCTGGTTATCCAGTTTGAATGCTGGTTATGCAATGTGAATGCTGGTTATCCAGTTTGAATGCTGGTTATGCAATGTGAATGCTGGTTATCCAGTTTGAATGCTGGTTATGCAATGTGAATGCTGGTTATGATGTTTGAATGCTGGTTACAGTGGGGCAAAAAAAGTATTTAGTCAGCCACCAATTGTGCAAGTTCTCCCACTTAAAAAGATGAGAGAGGCCTGTAATTTTCATCATAGGTACACTTCAACTATGAGAGACAGAATGGGGGGAAAGAATCCAGGAAATCACATTGTAGGATTTTTAATGAATTAATTGGTAAATTCCTTGGTAAAATAAGTAATTGGTCACCTACAAACAAGCAAGATTTCTGGCTCTCACATACCTGTAACTTCTTCTTGAAGAGGCTCCTCTGTCCTCCACTCGTTACCTGTATTAATGGCACCTGTTTGAACTCGTTATCAGTATAAAAGACACCTGTCCACAACCTCAAACAGTCACACTCCAAACTCCACTATGGCCAAGACCAAAGAGCTGTCAAAGGACACCAGAAACAAAATTGTAGACCTGCACCAGGCTGGGAAGGCTGAATCTGCAATAGGTAAGCAGCTTGGTGTGAAGAAATCAACTGTGGGAGCAATTATTAGAAAATGGAAGACATACAAGACCACTGATAATCTCCCTCGATCTGGGGCTCCACGCAAGATCTCACCCCGTGGGGTCAAAATGATCACAAGAACGGTGAGCAAAAATCCTCCGGTGTATTTAAAGCGCTTGCTGGCATTCCGTCGGCGCTTTGGTATTCACTGTGCGCTCTGATACCAAGCCGGTATGCACGCGGTAAGACTCTATCTGTTATGAGTCAGGTATCGTGCAAGTTCTGGTTTTGCTTTCTGATTTAAAAAAGAAATACCAGTGGGCGTGTATGTTGATCAAATGTGTGTCAATCTTGATATGCACTGTTTTATATGACCTTGATATGCACCGTTTTGTACGTCGCTTTGAATAAACACTTCTGCAGAATAAAATGTAATGTACTCAGTCTCATTTCTAAATAAAGTTTGGTACAGTGTGTGTGGGGCTTTAACATGCACACACTGACTGATGGGATGTTAATTGCTTAATTGTATCAGGCATTACACCTGTATGGAAGCACCTGCATTCAGTATGTTTCTCCACTGATTTCCTCAGGTTTATCTGTCCTCTGTCTCCCATCTGTATCTATATGCATCCTGTGACTGAAACGGACTGTCACTGGGCTGCCAATCACCCGTCTGCTCGCTCATTCCTGTTTTCTGTCCTCCATCACACCGTCTCCACACCGTGTAGCAGTGACACGCTACTTCTGCCATATTGAGCTCCTCATCGTTTTAGAAAAACACCTGTAGGAGGGGGGCGAAGTGTGACTGCCATCTGTGAAGAGCCTGTGAGCTGGGGGTTGACTCTGCCATTTGTGAGGTGGGGGTTCTGGTGTGTGTCAAAAGGGACAAACGACAATGCTGTTTGTAGTACCTTTTGACGAGTTCCAGACCAGTGACGCCAAGAAGATAAGGGATAGACATATGGTGGGTGGATGAGCGGTTCCCGGGCAATTAGGCCATGAGGGCCATTAAAACTCACGGGAAAAGAATGTGCCTAAAATCTTATGACCCCACACCTGGTCACTTCCAGGGGGAAAGACTCCGGGCAGTACCACAGTGCCCTCCTTTGGGCACTGCTGTCATTACCCCAGGGACTACTCTCTTGGATGAAAACCTCAAAACTGTTGTTTAGATGGTCAATAGACCTGGTAAAATATTGTAAACATTGCCCATGTGATCCTGGTTGTATTGCATTATGCCCAGTGTTGTAATAACAGGAATTACATGTAAAATGGATACACAGGAGGGAGGTTTCATGATAACTGCACCATAACAAACCATTAGGATAATCTGTTTGGTATGGATGTGATCCAGTAAAGTCAAGGAATCAGATGAGATACATTTCATACCAAATGGATTTTAATAAACCATAGTTTCAATAACTCAAGGGAAAACCTACACGTCCTCTCTTGGTAATCATCTAATTTTCCCTACACAACAACCCCCAACGGTGGGGGTCTAAATTCCAGATTCGACAACCCCACCAGGCTAATTTATGGCACTGCCGCCTGGATCAAACACATGATTTGGCATAAAAGCCAGGGAGACGAGCCTATCAGGGAAGATCGTATTCGACTTCCCACACAGCATATTGTACGTGTATGTAAGTATCAGGAAGATCGCACTCGATTTCCCACACTGTGCATACTTTGTATATGTGTGTAGCGAAAGCAGGCTGGGTAAGACTATGTCACTCTATTCTTTTTATCTTCAATTTGTCTTTTCGTAATTGACTGTGTTATTCTACGCTAACTGCCTACCCGTCTGGAAATAAATTATTTTGTTTGTAACTTGCGTGATCTCCATGACTCTAATTCATCTTGCACCTTTTCAGCCTAAATTACAACTGAATATTGAGGGGGACAATGGGGACCAAGGACTGACCGATCGGCAGTCCCTTGGTACAGGTGATAGTACTAAGCTGTGAGGCCAGCAAGTTTCTGCCAACGTAAAGGGTCGGCTATGCACGGCTCTTGTGGTTTGACGTGAAGGGAACCCCTGGGCGTTACGGCGCCGGTTCCTGTCAAATTATCTCTAAGGAGCCCAGTTAATGCTACGCCGACCTGGGCTCACAACTATCATGACTGTGTTGCATGTATTGTGTTGACTGGACCCTCAGCCTCTGAGTTCTACACCGAACTGAGAGCTTGGTACCCATGTGATAGTTCTAAGCTGTGAGGCCAGCAAGTTTCTGCCAACTTAAAGGGTCGGTTAGGCACGGCTCTTGTGATTTGACGCGAAGGGAACCCCTGGGCGTTACGGCGCCGGTTCCTGTCAAATTATCTCTAAGGAGCCCAGTTAATGCTGCGCCGACCTGGGCTCGCAACTATCATGACAGTGTTGCACGTATTGTGTTGACTGGACCCTCAGCCTCTGAGTTCTACACCGAACTGAGATATTCAGCAAAAATGTTAAATCGCGAGAACATATATTGAGTAATGGTGGAGCAGGTACGAGTCGAGTGTAATCACTCCCGAGGTTCGCGTAAATTCCAAACCCAAATTTCTAAATTATATATCTTAAATGGAGTCAGAGAAACGAGTGGAACGAGAGTAACCACTAAGCTTTCAAAACGGCCCCGTTTACGAACGGAGAATATTAGGAATATTACTGATCTGTTTCAGGCCAGTTGTAAGCGGGATATGGGGCAGGTCAATCCATATCCGACCCGTGGCAACAGACCCAGTATATTCCTAAACATAATTGTGCTCTGTTCGTTTGCGGAGTTTGATAATTAAAAATGTTTCATTCATTTCTAAACAGCCAGGAAAGAACACGTCGTCCCTTCACCTCCAGCTATTCCCTCATTGGTCTAGCTGTGCAGGTTCTACACACCAAACAGTAAATCATCATCTCTACTGTTATAATGTTGCAAGGGGCGACTATTGTGCATTGCCAAAGTGACAGGCTCTGTGGGGGCCATACCATCACTTCCAGGACTCCTTGTTCTTCTTTACGCTGAAGACAGTTCTTAATGACATTGGTTGTATGTTTGGGGTCGTTGTCCTGCTGCAGAATAAATTTGGGGCCAAACAGATGCCTCCCTGATGGTATTGCATGATGGATAAGTATCTGCCTGTACTTCTCAGCATTGAGGAGACCATTACTTCTGACCAAATCCCCAACTCCATTTGCAGAAATGCAGCCCCAGACTTGCAAGGAACCTCCACCATGCTTCACTGTTGCCTGCAGACACTCATTCTTGTACCACTCTCCAGCCCTTCAGTGAACAAACTGCCTTCTGCTACAGCCAAATATTTCACATCAGTCCAGAGAACCTGCAGCCATTTTCTGCACCTCAGACATCTACTGTTATTGTTGCGCTATGTTAAGTTTGAGCATTATGCATTTCCAAAGTGAAGACTGACTGAAGAAAGTATTTTTCTATGCAGGTATATTTTCTATGCAGTTGACAGTGTGTGGATCATGATACGCACACATGTGTTGAATGGCCTGTTCTAGATGTGTTCTTCTGCTCTTGTGCTCAGTGATGATGCAGATCATTCCTACAGCGCACAGCAGGGGGAGCCAGAACACCACAACGCAAGGCTGAGACGCTGTAACCATGAACACCAGTTACCTTTAACACACTGTGTTCACTGTGCTGTAACCATGAACACCAGTTACCTTTAACACACTCTGTTCACTGTGCTGTAACCATCAACACACACACAAAGAAGTCATTAGTCCGGTGTTATTTCACATTATGATCACTGGTATACTCATGAATCTTGACAGAAGGATATCATCATTATGTGCAGATGACGGAGCATGGGTTAGGGGGAGAGACAACACAAGCAGGCTGAGAGAGATTAAGATAAGGTTATTTAAAAGCTTTTTTAAAGGTAGAGCAATGGCCATACAATTGGGGTTTTAAAATCTCAACAAGCAAGTCTTGCTACATGTACTTAACTAGAAAGAAAAAGATAGAAGAACAGTCTTCTTTTATATGGAGAACTAATGGAAAAAGTAAAGGAATTTAAATATTTGGGAATTTGGGTAGATGAGAGATGTACATGGAAGACAGAAAGTTTCAAACTAGAAACTAAATGTAAGAAAGTAATAAATGTAGTGAGGGCTATATCTGGGTATACATGGGGAGCAGACAAGCAGGCATTAATAGACGTGTGTGTGTGTGTGTGTATATATATATACACATACATACAGGGCTTTGATGAGATCAGCAATTGACTGGGTGTTTTGTTTATGGGGCAGCAGCTAGATCATACTTAAGCTAAATTAATACAATACATTATTGGAATTCTTATCCAAAGCGACATACTGTTGATTAGATTAAGCAGGAGACAATCCTCTCCTGGAGCAATGCAGGGTTAAGGGCCTTGCTCAAGGAGCAAGATCTTATTGTGGCTACACTGGGATTGGAACCACCGACTTTGTGGGTCCCAGTCATTTACCTTAAGCACTACGCTACAGGTCACCCCTGAATAGAATGCAAAGCAAAGCCTTGAGGCTTAGCATTGGTGCAATGAGATCAACGGCATGTAATGCCATGTTAGTAGAATCAGGGCAAATCCCACTACAGATCAGGAGAGACAAACTGACTCTAACATATTGGAGGATGTGGGGATGGAAATGCCACTAAAAGTGCCCCAAACGAATGCTGGGAGTATAGATATAATGGAAATGGATTTGGATGGAAGATAAAAGATAAATCAGAAGAATATGCCCTCTTCCGTAAAGTTGATTTCAATATCCATCCATCCATCCATCCATTATCTGAACCCACTTATCCTGATCAGGGTCGCAGGGGGGCTGGAGCCTATCCCAGCATACATTGGGCGAAAGGCAGGAATACACCCTGGACAGGTCGCCAGTCCATCGCAGGGCACACGCACCATTCACTCACACACTCATGCCTACGGGCAATTTAGACTCTCCAATCGGCCTAACCTGCATGTCTTTGGACTGTGGGAGGAAACCAGAGTACCCGGAGGAAACCCACGCAGACACGGGGAGAACATGCAAACTCCACACAGAGAGGCCCCGGCCGACGGGGATTCGAACCCAGGACCTCCTTGCTGTGAGGCGGCAGTGCTACCCACCGCACCATCCGTGCCGCCTGATTTCAATATCCTATATCCTAATGCGAAATAGGATACCATGCAAACCAGCATATAATAAACTAATGTTCTAACCACCTACATATATTTAATGACGGATCAAAAAGATCAAAATGACCATGTAGGAATAGGAGTATATACAGTCAGGACCATAAATATTGAGACATCGACACAATTCTCCTCTTTTTGGCTCTATACGCCACCACAATGGATTTGAAATGAAACGAACAAGATGCTTTTAACTGCAGACTTTCAGCTTTAATTTGAGGGCATTTACATCCAAATCAGGTGAACGGTGTAGGAATTACAACAGTTTCTATATGTGCCTCCTACTTTTCAAGGGACCAAAAATAATGGGACAATTGGCTGTTCAGCTGTTCCATGGCCAGGTGTATGTCATTCCCTCATTATCTAATTTACAAGGAGCAGATAAAAGGTCTAGAGTTCATTTCAAGTGTGCTATTTGCATTTGGAATCCGTTGCTGTCAACTCTCAACATGAGATCCAAAGAGCTGTCACTATCAGTGAAGCAAGCCCATCAGAGAGATAGCAAAAACATTAGGTGTGGCCAAATCAACTGTTTGGAACATTCTTAAAAAGAAAGAACGCACCGGTGAGCTCAGCAACACCAAAAGACCCGGAAGACCACGGAAAACAACTGTGGTGGATGACAGAAGAATTATTTCCCTGGCGAAGAAAAACCCCTTCACAACAGTTGGCCAGATCAAGAACACTCTCCAGGAGGTAGGTGTATGTGTGTCAAAGTCAACAATCAAGAGAAGACTTCACCAGAGTGAATACAGAGGGTTCACCACAAGATGTAAACCATTTGTGAGCCTCAAAAACAGGAAGACCAGATTAGAGTTTGCCAAACAACATCTAAAAAAGCCTTTACAGTTCTGGAACAACATTCTATGGACAGATAAGACAAAGATCAACTTGTACCAGAATGATGGGAAGAGAAGAGTATGGAGAAGGAAAGGAACTGCTCATGATCCAAAACATACCACCTCATCAGTGAAGCATGGTGGTGGTGGTAGTGTCATGGCGTGGGCATGTATGGCTGCCAATGAAACTGGTTCCCTTGTATTTATTGATGATGTGACTGCTGACAAAAGCAGCAGGATGAATTCTGAAGTGTTTCAGGCAATATTATCTGCTCATATTCAGCCAAATGCTTCAGAACTCATTGGACGGCGCTTCATAGTGCAGATGGACAATGACCCGAAGCATACTGCGAAAGCAACCAAAGAGTTTTTAAGGCAAAGAAGTGGAATGTTATGAAATGGCCAAGTCAATCACCTGACCTGAATCCGATTGAACATGCATTTCACTCGCTGAAGACAAAACTGAAGGGAAAATTCCCGAAGAAAAAGCAGGAACTGAAGACAGTTGCAGTAGAGGCCTATCAGAGCATCACCAGGGATGAAACCCAGCGTCTGGTGATGTCTATGCGTTCCAGACTTCAGGCTGTAATTGACTGCAAAGGATTTGCAACCAAGTATAAAAAAGTGAAAGTTTGATTTATGATTGTTAGTTTGTCCCATTACTTTTGGTCCCTTAAAAAGTTGGAGGCACATATACAAACTGTTGAAATTCCTACAACGGTCACCTGATTTGGATGTAAATACCCTCAAATTAAAGCTGAAAGTCTGCAGTTAAAGCACATCTTGTTTGTTTCATTTCAAATCCATTGTGGTGGTGTACAGAGCCAAAAAGATGAGAATTGTGTCGATGTCCCAATATTTATGGACCTGACTGTATTTCACAATTTAAAATACACATAGGAAAGAGAATTTCTGATAAATGATCAGTTTATACAGCGGAGATTATGGCAGTGATTGTTAGTCTCCAATGGGTGGAAGAAGTCAGACCAGACAGGGCGGTGCTGTGTGTCGATTGTGCAGCAGTTCTTTTAGCCTACAGACGATGAACTCAGGAGCTTCAGTTAATGTTCACATCAGCCATCAGAATGGAGAAAAAATGTGATCTAAGTGACTTTGACCATGGAATGATTTTTGGTGGCTTGAGTATCTCAGGAACTCTCCTGGGATTTTCATGCACACTTGTCTCTACACACTAGAGTTTGCAAAGAATGGTGCAAAGAACAAACAAAAAACGAGTGAGCAGCAGTTCTGCAGACAGAAATGCCTTGTTAATGAGAGAGGTCAGAGGAGAAGGGCCAGACCGGTCAAAGCTGACAGGAAGGTGACAGTAACGCAAATAACAGCCTGTAGTGTAGTGGTTAAGGTCAATGAGTGGGACCTGCAAGGTCAGTGGTTCTAATCCCGGTGTAGCCACAATAAGATCAGCACAGCCGTTGGGCCCTTGAGCAAGGCCCTTAACCCCTTAACTCCTGCTTAGTCTAATCAACTGTATGTCGTTCTGCTAAATGCCATTAATGTAATAACCACACCTTACAACAGTGGTATGCAGAAGAGCATCTCTGAACACGTGACCCACTATTTAAGTGGATAGGCTACAGCAGTAGAAGTCTAAAAAAGAAGCCTAATAAATACCTTGGTGAGTGTATGTCGTAATATATCCTTTTAACTCATGTAATCTATGCATACATCCATTTACACTTTTCTTACATTCATACAACAACCTTATGAATTGTGTTCTTTGTAAGAATTGAAGGAATATTTTGCAGTTATAGAATGACAGCTTTGTTTTTGTCAGATGGAGATTTTAAGGAGGGGAAATACGTTGGGAAGTCTGCACAATGGGTGCGTACACCGCCACCTAGTGGGTGGACAAAAACCTTTTTTACCTTGTTGTTTTTCTGAAGGAAATGTTTTAAAATGTAGGCTAATCTCAAACAATCTCATAGATTGCTCATCAAACTAATTTAGACATAAATCTGCAGCAGTGGTTCACAAGGGTCCCCAGAAATGTTTTGGAGCCTTACATAGCTAAATACATAGCTAACGTTGACATTAGTTACATAGCTAGCTAAGTAAAATGCTGACGATACCCTAGGTTAGCCTCATCAGCCTTTGGGACGTGACGTTAATTAACTTAGTCCCTCACAACTGACACCACTGGACGAAATCGGTGGTTATGTTTTTATCAGTCAGTCGGGAAGTTAGCAAACAATTTTTTTAAATTTTTTTTTTTACATTCCATCTTGAAAATAAAATTGCGACAACAGCAGATCCCGTCTTTGCATTCTTTTTTATTGAATAATGTGCTGGAGGTGCATTTTTGGCTGCGTCCACTCTCTAACGTTACCCTAAGCCAACGAACACTCAAGCCGTTTGACGCAAATACTGTCGTGTCTAGGAAACGACAGAGTCCAAATCTTCAATTTGTCGAAAAACATCTTCGCGAGGGAAAAGACGACACCAGGCAGCAAGATCTTCAGGAAAATCAGACTTTATTAGCACACGTGCATAAAGCCGGATCAGCTCTCCAGAACTGAACCCCGACTGGCATTTGTACACCCATTTTATACACAGTTACTCCACCTACAACTCCTCCTAAAACCTCATTCTGGCAAATCACCCACACTTTTCTTATCGTAACTCCTCCCAACGCTCCTCCCACAACGTCATTGTGGCAAATTGCCAACGGTCCTTATGCTCTGCCAACTCTGTACAAAGTTCAGGGCATTCTGCCAATTATGTGTCCTCACTTCACCCCGCACCTGCTCTTGGCAAACTACCAGACTTCATAAAGTTCTGGATGCCCTCCCTCTAACACGTCATCCATACACGTCACTCTGTATCTTTCGCTTTTATAAGACAAACTAAGCAGCAGTAATCATTGAAAATATACAGACAAACTAAACATTTGATTAATTATTCTCTTCTAAGGGAATAAATGTACGTAGCATTCTTTGCTCTCATTTCAACAGTTTTCACTGTGGTTTCTTGCGTTTTCATAAGCTCAGCTATAATTAATGTTCTAGGTCAAATAGATACACTCCTGGCATAAAACATCGAGAGTCCCGGAGAAATCAGCTGTACAGTCAGATCCGTGTCCTTGACAGTTTGGTCTACACAGTTCAAGACGGCCCCCCCCGCCAGCTCACTGTGTAATCCTAGCACAATTTAGCAGTTAATCAGTTTGAAACTATACAGGGTACATATCATACTTAAATACAGATATATTGATAAACTTTTAGCACACATCGTCGAGAGTTTTGGAGGAACCAGCCTGCTCACTAAGGCGGAGTCTGAGTTTGACTTGTGATTGGTTATCATGCTTTTAGGAGGGAGATCTTTCGTTCTGTGAATTTTCCCCTACATTCCCCCCTTTCGGGGTCAAAACCTATGGCCCCGAATATCTCCCTTGGCCAATGCACCATACTAAGTTGGGTTCCTGCACATCCCCTGCTGCTATAGCAGCATCCAATTGCCTCAGACTCCTCAATATAACGGCGTTTCCATGGTTCCTCCAACACTCTCTGCACAAGTGCATCCCGCGTAATTTGACTGGCCATAGCCGTATCACAGCTGTATGTATTATCCTAAGTGACTCAACTATTAAAATTATCACACACTTCTTTTAATTTTGTTAACATGTTGATTCGTAGCACGAGGAATTGCCATAGTCCATGTAACAGGTGGGCTCCTGGATCCAACCAGTGGATGTGGTCTGCACGTCCCTCCACTGGTGAGCTGCCTTGATCTTCCAACCAGTGGATGTGGTCTGCACGTCCCTCCACTGGTGAGCCGGCTTGCAATTCTCGTACTGGGTCCACTGGGGCACTGTTGGTGCTTCTGGCACTCCCAGCTGTAAGCTGGAATAAAGTGACCCTAAAAAAACCAAAATAACAACATACAACCCAGAAAAAACACTAGGCACGGAAATAAAGAACCATGAGACGCAGCTCAGGAAAAAACACAAACCAAAATACAAATACCGGGGACAACGTCCCTCACCCACAAGCTCACACGAGCAAGAAAATAAAAAGAGACAAAGAACCTTTAGGAAGGCGTCTGGCTCTATGTGTTACTCCTCTACTTACTACGTTAGTTCACCAAGTTTACTTTTATTTTTACTTTGATTATCTACTCCAATTAGAATCAGATAAATACCAGCTATCATAAATACTACCCCTACCAGCATCATCAAAATTGCGCTGACTCTGCTGCCCTTTCCACTGATTGGTTTGCCCACCATTCCCTGGCCCTCCCTTCATTTGGTTCCCACCCATTTGTAGTTCCCCCCCTTGTATATTACCTTGCATGGCCACTGGGTGAGGGATGCCGGAGAAGTTGTAGACCACCGCTGGCGGGGCGCCATTGGGCTGCTCCATGGTTCAGGTGTGGGGGGTGCTTTTGTTCTTTGGCTTCCAGCTCCTTCAGCTGCACAGTAGTTTTCTTTGAATGTCTTTTGCTTGATTTTCCAGCTTTTTTCCATCTTTTCGCGGTCTATCTTCAGCATGCGCCACATGATCCACAAACTCCCTGTGTGTCATGGTGTTCAGTCCCACCACCTCATCGAGGTGGCACCCCACTCCTGGTGACATCCCCTCCCGTATGGCTTTACGGCATTATGGGATCTGTTTGCGCGTCCCTTTTGGTTATCAGCTTCCACCTGCGCAGCACGTACATTGTCAAATGGCCCACTGTCCACTGCTGTAGGTTTGCATCTGGGCTCTGACAACGCCAGCCTGCTCGAATATGTCCAGCATTGTTTCCATCCCCACAACCTTCCCCAGGAGAGCCTTCAGGCCCCCCACAGCCAAGATTCGGCCGCTCATCTCCTGCTCCAGCACCCTGAACCAGTGGCTCACTCCATTCTGTAACTCAGGGAGATTTGTTATTACATGTTGCATGTCTTGAGTGGACCAGGGAATTAATCGAGGTACAGCAGCCCTAATTAATAATGGCCCTACTATTTTGGGGAGTTCCTCCTTATCGCGAAACCGTATGGGTTTCTGTGTTGTTCTTGCTTTATTTAAAAAAAATTATAGTTCTGTATCACCCAGCTAAGTCCCTCTGCACCCGTTTTGACCCCCCTTCTCCACACTCCTCCTTCCCAAGGCCACACGTCATATGGAGGTGGAGTCGCCTCTTCGCTTCAGTTTCTACCCGCCGCCATTACGCTCTCCTTCTCCTCCGCATATTTTTCTTATCAAACGGCCATTTTGCCACCATTTTCTTAGTTCTTTTTTTGTTTCCACTTATCAGTGATAGTTTCTATCTCCTGTATACATTTAAGATACACCCCCGCTATTATCTCAATCGCCGTTTTCTTTCCCTTTTTCATTTTCATATACTTCCCATAATACTTTTATATTATTATCTATTTATTTATATATTTTTTCCGCCTATTATTATCTATATTATTATGTCTTTAACCTTTATTTTCCCTATTATTATCTATATTATTATATATTTTATCTTTATTTTTCCGCCAGAGCCTGTATTTTCTCCATTTAATACTTTTATTCACCCTTTGCGTTTCTTATCTTACACATAAATAGCGATTTTTACCTCCGTTGTCTCAATACAACGTTATATCCGCACACGCACAAGCATTCTAAGCCTCAGCACAGCGTTATTTTTACCTTTGTTGCCTCAATACAACATTATATTCGCACAAGGCTTCGAAGCATCAGCACAGCGTAACAGTATTTTCTCTTATCAGCAATTTTTCTCTTACATCACATCTTGAGGTAACTACCTAGATATATCTTGCAGGATCCCCTTCTTGGGTTTCTTTCCTTCCAAGTCTCTGGCACCTCTTATCACATAACAACTTAAAACCGTTAGCAGCAACAATATAACTTCAGTCCGCAGTATCAATATACTTTTTAGACTTAATACAAGTTCTGCTAAAAAAACATTTTCCAACACAATTAATAAATTCCCACACCGTTTACTCACAGTTCGCCACGCGCACGTTTCCTGAAAAGTTTGCTACATTTTCCCCCTTAATTTAGTTGCCGGGTTAGTTATACGAGAGAATCTTGCCTCCGGCGTCCGGGAGAGGAGATCAGAGTCCTTGAATACTTTCATTCCCTGATAAGCTGCAGCTGCAGCCTATCAAAAAGTACTCTCCGCCCTGGTCTCCAGTCGCCGGGAGCTTCTATCTCTTTCGTATCCCGGACGAGCCCCCAAATGTTGTGTCTAGGAAATGACAGAGTCCAAATCTTCAATTTGTCGAAAAACATCTTCGCGAGGGAAAAGACGACACCAGGCAGCAAGATCTTCAGGAAAATCAGACTTTATTAGCACACGTGCATAAAGCCGGATCAGCTCTCCAGAACTGAACCCCGACTGGCATTTGTACACCCATTTTATACACAGTTACTCCACCTACAACTCCTCCTAAAACCTCATTCTGGCAAATCACCCACACTTTTCTTAAAAAAACTCCTCCCAACGCTCCTCCCACAACGTCATTGTGGCAAATTGCCAACGGTCCTTATGCTCTGCCAACTCTGTACAAAGTTCAGGGCATTCTGCCAACTACGTGTCCTCACTTCACCCCGCACCTGCTCTTGGCAAACTACCAGACCTCATAAAGTTCTGGATGCCCTCCCTCTAACACGTCATCCATACACGTCACTCTGTATCTTTCGCTTTTATAAGACAAACTAAGCAGTAATCATTGAAAATATACAGACAAACTAAACATTTGATTAATTATTCTCTTCTAAGGGAATAAATGTACGTAGCATTCTTTGCTCTCATTTCAACAGTTTTCACTGTGGTTTCTTGCGTTTTCATAAGCTCAGCTATAATTAATGTTCTAGGTCAAATAGATACACTCCTGGCATAAAACATCGAGAGTCCCGGAGAAATCAGCTGTACAGTCATATCTTGCTCTGCCCGTGTCCTTGACAGTTTGGTCTACACAGTTCAAGACGGCCCCCCCCCCCGCCAGCTCACTGTGTAATCCTAGCACAATTTAGCAGTTAATCAGTTTGAAACTATACAGGGTACATATCATACTTAAATACAGATATATTGATAAACTTTTAGCACACATCGTCGAGAGTTTTGGAGGAACCAGCCTGCTCACTAAGGCGGAGTCTGAGTTTGACTTGTGATTGGTTATCATGCTTTTAGGAGGGAGATCTTTCGTTCTGTGAATTTTCCCCTACAATACATTTAAAGGCGTTAGCGGTATAGGGATCTTGCAGGATCAACATTTCTGTCGCTTCATCGTGACGTTGGCAATGTTAGATTTAGCTTTCCGGTTATCTTGTGCGTTATCAAGCAAATAAGTACCGTAGTCTAGAAATGAGCCAACGAAACGTTGGGTTAAGGCAGGGGTGTCCAATCTTATCCAGAAAGGGCCGGTGTGTGTGCAGGTTGTTGTTTTAGCACAGGACTAAGACAGCTGATTCTACTCATCTAGGTCTTGATTAAAGACCACGATTAGTTCATTAGTATAATCAGGTGTGTTACTGCTGGGTTAAAACAAAAACCTGCACCCACGCCGGCCCTTTTAGGATAAGATTGGACACCCCTGGGTTAAGGTGTCAGCTGTAGAAAAAAAAAGAAAAAAAATCCTCTCGCGCTGAACAGCTGCCAGAACAGTCCACATACCGAAATACAAGAGCCACCAGCTCACACGAGTGCACAACTGCGCGCAGCTCAATTTCTTAATGTTGCCTTGGGAAAGAGCCAGTCTGTCTATTCCAAGTTAGATCGCTCACATCAACAAGCAATAGATCGCATTAAATATGCAGTCAAAGCAGTCATCGGTCTAATTGGCGTTTGCGGACACCAAAACATACCCATTCGGGGACACGCCGATGAGTGTAGTAATTTTCAGGCGCTTCTGAAATAACGTGCTGAGGGAGATGAGTTGCTGAAACGGTATTTGCTGAAAATGCACTTGGGCTTGTTTTCATAGACCTGGTTGCTTGTTTCTCTCGCGAGATCTGGCAAAACTGCGAAGCAGTTGTAAACAACCTTTGACGCGGACATTTCGTTAATGCATTTTTCGTGCTTTAAGAATCAAACAAAGAGATTGTACAGGTAGGATGCATGTTTTTCTGTAGTTTTACTATGTTACCTATACACGATGAAGTTCTGCCGTGGTCAGGTTGAAGCATAATAAAATTGCCATTTTAATGCATGTTCTCAGTGATATGTGTTCAGTAATCTAGTGGCCATTTTAAGTCACTGGAACTGGGTGTAGATTCATGTATAGTTGTTTCTCCACTATTGAGGCAGACTCAACTCCAGAAGTTAGCTATGATATTGGCTATACCCGAAATGGCTCACTATTCACTAACTACTAATCCTTAAATGAATGTGCATATAGTGCGCTAAATAAACCGTGAATTCGGACAGCAGATGTCGTCTTTCGCAATTGTTCAGCTTCTTCACGTAGGCTGCGCTATAAAGCGATAAGACTTAAAACCAGTTTTTAAAACATAAATCCAGAGATATTAAACTTTATCCTGTAGATCACCTAACCCTGCTATGTTCGGGTCAAAAGGGTGTTTCAATTATTGACTTTTTTTTTTTAACGAAAAATGATAGAATGATAGATGCAGAATGATAGAAAAATAATACATTATTTTTTAAAATATGAATCTCCTATTTAACCTGCAAAGGTAAAACGCCTTTTCCCAGCTCAACCCCAAATAAATTCAAGTGGTGCTCGATGCAGAGCTTCACCTCCAGGGGCGGTAACCTCCAGGGGCGGTAACCTCCAGGGGCGTGGAAATGGTCGAAGAAGGAAGTTGTTTATGAGCATTTAAATGGCATTGAAATGGATGAAAAAGGAAGTTGTTTATGAGCATTTAAATGGCATTGAAATGGATGAAAAAGGCATTTGCGGTGCATATACTGCGTCATATGCAACATGTACATGTACATTGGAATTATTGGTCCTTGCTCCTCTCCACAGTGGCTTATCAGTTTGTAAGTTCCCGACTAAACAAAATATAAATATGAATTCATCAGATTAACCTAAACCTAAAAATAAAGGCTATACGAATATGAATATAATACAGACAATTGTAAATGTGCAAAGTTATTGTAAGTGTGTAGGTCAAGAGTAAACGGTCACGGATGCAGTTGAGGGGGGGTTAATCAAAATCAAAAGTCACAATTTGAATCGATAGTCGCAATTTCTATGGAGAATAACTTTACATCACACTCAAAGTAGCCTACACTCCAGCGTGAACATATGTAGGCTACACGCAGACACACTAGTGTGCTGTCTCTCACACATGCACGCACACATTCACATGCCATGACACCATCATCATCATCATACACTTAACATGGGGGGCTGTGTATGTCTTTCCGTGTGTGCGTGTGCATGGCGTGAGGGGTAATGCCACGCTATGGAACTCTTCTGTAGGTCCTTTATTCCAACTGCCACCAGCCTGTTCAATGCATCCCCTGACTGTCTGGACACCATGGACCTGAGCCAGCTTGGAGGGAGCTAAGACAGTTTGTTTTGGTGCCCAGACGTTTATTGAACAGGTCAGTTAACATCTTACAGTCCACCTTATCATTGTTCATTGACATGGCACATTCCTGATTTGTTCTTGACCAGCACGTACAACTTGAGATTGTAGACTTTGTGGATTATCTTTTTGTATCTGTCATGTCTGTATACGCTGTACCTACTGTAATTAGTTTAATTAACATGTGTGACGGCCCGCTCGTATCCGTTTCTGGTTTTTCTTTTTTTGTCTTTCAAGTGGCTGGCTGAGGAACAAGAGGGTCATCAGCTTAATGAGGTGCAGCTGTGGCCGGAGGCTTTGGCTTAAGATATCTGCCATTCCTGCAGTTGGGGCTTGCTTCCTCCCATGCTGACAAGCCTTTTTGTTTGACTGGCTAACATTTATATGTATCCAGTCACATTCAATTTATGTACCTACATTAAATACATGACACATAGCTCTACACACCTCATTACTAATTTTGGTATATTTTGTTATCTTTTGTCTTATTAAATTCTATTATTTTGTTATTCCTTAAACTGGTGTGTGTCCTTCATGTTACGATTTACGAGCGATCGTAACATAATGGGGGCTCGTCCCGGATCCTTTTTGATCCCTTTATTTTTACTTGCATTGCGAGTTTGAATGCCTTATTTCGGAATAAGGCGGTTTTGGCATCTGTTTATATTTGGTCTCCGCGGCGTTGTTGTTACTTTCAGGTAGCTTTGTTCTTTGGCATGCGTAAGTACTCATCTGATTCCTTTTGGTAGGACTCGTTTCGTGTCCGTTTGTTTGTATTATCTGGATTTGCTATCTGGATTTGTTTGTGTTTTCTGGATTGGCGTAGCCTATTTTCCAGTGGTCTAAGCTACCGTAACACTTTGAACAGATGCCAATAAACACGCATTGGTTTATATAGACTAGTTCATGCTTGTTTAAATTTATTTTTGATCGTGGGAGTGAAGAATAATTATTCTAGTTCCAGTTTCGTGAGTTGGAGCTACTATTTCTGTTCCCCGCTGCTCCATCCTTCCGAGGACCGGTGAGTGTTACCATACTAGTGTGCAATTAAAGTATTGATTTGTTCTGATAATACTTGTGTAATAATTACTGGTGCTTAAAGCTATATTCCCCTGATAGGTTGAGCGGCACGGCCGGGAGGCCTGTCGATTCTTTTTTATTTTAGTTTGTTATTTTCGGGTTGTTCGTGACGGTGGGGGCACGCTCCGACGTTACGGTGGTAACTTGTCAATTGGTTATTCATTGTGCGTACGGTTTCAGCGTTTAAAGCCGCCTCGAGCCGTAGGGACTCCCAGAAGACTAGGGTTGATCAGGTAGATCTGTGGGGAAAGCTCCTTCAGTTTTTTTTTGCACACTGTTTGGTTGCAAATCGTTGTCTTGGTTGGTTTTTTTCGGTTGGGTGCAATAGCGGAGAGTTAAGTGAGGGATTTATGCGACTATAACTTTGGAATTTGTTTGTTCATTGCCATTTTGGTATAATCTCCACTAATTTAGTTAATCCGTTTCAATTTACCTCATTATGTCTAAAGAGAAATCCGAAATTAAAGACTCTTTCTCTGGTGGTTGCTGCATTTTTGGAACAACCCAGCTGGTCTAGGTTAGATGCACTTCGTAAGGATTGCTTGATTGAATTGGCGGAGCAGTTGGGCCATTCCGACGTGGGGGCAAAACTTAGAAAGCCTGAAATAAAGAATTTATTGGTGGAATTGATTGTTAATAGGGGTTTATTAGAGGCCCCAGAAGCCGTGGAAGGTCCTTTGATGGCTTTGATTGGTCCCAAACCTAGTTCAGGTAGTGTAGATGCGGATGGGCGTTTGGTTTTTCAGCAACTTCAGCATTGGAACAGGACAAAATTGCTTTAGAGCAGAGAAGACTGGATTTTGAGGAAAGGTAGTTTTATTGGTTTTTATAATTTCTCTGAACAATTTAAAATCTTTTTTCTTTTTTAAAACACACTCAATAACACAAAACAAATCATTTAAACAAACACTTCAACCAAAGGGGACAAAGACATCAAAATGAATGAAAAACAAATTTTAAGAAAAGGTGATTCAAAAAATGGTCACAAAAACACAAAATCAATATGTAATTCAAAGAAAACAAAGGTGGATTAAAACACCAAGAGATAGGGAAAAAGGAAAGTCCATTTCACTCAGGTTTGCTGTCCTGAGAGGCTTCTGTGTCCCTTGGGGGGGGGGGGGGTGGACTATATGATGAGTTCTTTCCAATGGTCCACCCCCCACTTCTCTCTCGCCAGGTTCTTGTTTCCGTGCATGTCCACCAGAATGCCGTCCTGGAGGAGGTTTTGAATCCTCCTCCGGAGAGTGACCAGGTCTACGGATGTTTTCTGGTAGACCTTGATGTTCCTCGTCTCCCACAGGACCTGCTTCACTGTGTTTATGATCCTCCACTGACGCTGGAGCACGGTGGTCTTGCATCCCCCCGGCGGACCGTAGAGGACGCCCTCAGCCATCAGGGAGGATCTTGGCAGGAACCTGCTTAGGGAGACAGAGGAACAAACAAGGCCCCAGACCCGCCTGGCCACGGAGCACTCCCAGAACAGGTGGTGGATGTGTTCTGAGTCAGTGCATCCGTGGGGGCAGCGTTCAGTCAGGGCTAAGTGCCGGCGGTACATAAAAGTTTGTGTGGGGAGACACCTATGGGCTGTCATCCAGGCAATGTCTTTTTGTTTGTTTGTAAGACACTTGTGTGTTACATTTGCCCAGATGGCTTGCGGGTCCAGGTCTGGCCCCCCCCTCGGGAGCGTTACAATTTCTCCAGATCTTAAATGAGCCATAATCATTTTATAGCTCCACGAGGTTAGGCCAGCCCTGGGCAGACCCGTCCTGTAGGCAAAGTCCTTCAGGGCTCGATAGACATAGGGGGGTCCCAGCTGTAGGGTATGGTGAGGTCCAGCACACCCAAGCCCATTGCTCTGAGGAAGGGGGTGGCATAGTACCTGGCCAAGGTACCAGAGGCCTTACCCACCTTCCCTGCATTCTGGACAAGGGTGGCCAGACCCTGCACCATAATGATGTTGACAATGTCTGGGACCCCCCACCCCCCATTCCGCTCCTCTTTGAGGAGGGTGACACGTTTCAGCTTTTCCATGGTGCTCCCCCAGACAAAGCGGAAAGCCATCCGGGTGATTAGCTTCCCGGTGGCTTTGTCTGGGGGAAACACCCTCCCCACATAGAGCAGAATGGGTAGGACAATTGCCTTCAGGACGAGGATCTTACCCACCATGGTCAAGGGCCGTGCACTCCAGCTCCTGATTTTATTTTGGACGTGGCGGAGGGCTCCCTCCCAGCTGGTTCTCCCTCCTCCGTCAGCCTGGAAGGTCACCCCCAGGAGCTTGATGGTATTCCTACATACAGGGAAGGAAACGGTCAGCTCCTCACTCCAATATGGAGACAGAAACAGTTCACTCTTGTCCCTGTTGACCAGGGCGCCAGTGGCCACACAGAAGTCGTCCAACACCTTGGTGGCACAAGCGATAGAACGACTATCTGTGGCGACGATGGCAATGTCGTCCATGTACGCCATCACCTTTAGCCGTTCCCCCCCCGCTCCAGGGAGTGGATAGCCCACCACCCCTGGATTGGCCCTGATGGCCTGGAGGAACGGTTCCAGGTAGATGATGTACAGGAGAGATGCTAGAGGGCACCCTTGCCTGACGCCAGACCTGACATCGAACGGGGCAGAGGGCTGTCGATTGACAACCACTCTGCCCGTTATGTCTGTCAGGCAGATCTTTGTCCAGCGCAGGAGGGGGCCAGGAATGTTCATTTTCTCTAGCACTCTCTCCAAGCACACATGACTCACCCGGTCAAATGCCTTCTCTTGATCGAGACTGAGAAGGCACAAGGGGGACCTCCGCTCCCCGGAGTGGATGATTAGATCCCTCGCGAGGAGCAGGTTGTCATTTATGGACCTCCCATGCACAGGTCTGGTCCGGTCCGATCACCGATGTTATCAGGCCTTGGAACCTCCCCATCAGCGCCTTCGCCATGATCTTATAATTGACTGAGAGGAGGTTGATCGGCCGCCAGTTGCGGAGGTCCTTCAGGTCCCCCTTCTTTGGGACAAGAGCTACTGAGCTCTGTCTCAGTGAGGCGCCTAACCGCCCCTCCCTGTACGCAGCCCTGAACACTTCCGCCACGTCCCCCTTCAGGAGATCCCAGTGAGCCTGGTAAAACTCAGCTGGGATTCCGTCAGGGCCCGGAGCTTTGTGTGTATTCAGGGAGTGCACGGCCCTGGTGAGCTCCTCAGTGCTCAACTCCGCCTCCATCTGCTCATCTC
Source organism: Conger conger (assembly GCF_963514075.1). Taxonomy (NCBI): domain Eukaryota; kingdom Metazoa; phylum Chordata; class Actinopteri; order Anguilliformes; family Congridae; genus Conger; species Conger conger. The sequence goes on from NC_083763.1 coordinate 490,860, forward strand.
CCAGGCGTCTGTCCAGGCAGCCCAGGAAGGTGTCCATGAGAGCCCTGTCTGAGGGCCTCTCGCTGTAAAGGCCCTCATAGAACTCCCTGGCCACCTCCCGGACCTCCGCCTCTTCAGACACCACCACACCCCTGCTGTTATAGAGAGACAAGATGTTATTCCTCTTGGTTCGTGCCGCGTGCACTTCTCATCCTCCTGGAGGCCCTGGAGTTTGGAGCGGAAGGTCTGTTTCTTCCGCTCTTCCCTGTAGAGGGTGCTGAGGCTCTGCCGAGCTTGTGCGATTTCGCTGCTAACATCCAGGCCTCGGGACTGGAGGAGGCTTAGTCTTTGGAGGGCAGCATTGTGGCGTTCAAAAACTGCCCTCCCTTCCTTCGCCTTCCTCCGCCCGACTGCCCGGAAGTAGCCCCGCACTCGCTCCTTCACCATCTCCCACCACTCCACCGGGGAGTCAAAGAGATGTTTCAGACTCACCCACTCCAGGTATCTTCTCGAGAAGGAGAGACGCACCTGGGGGTCTTGGAGATGGCTGATATTAATCCGCCAGAGCCCCTTACCCACGGTTATAGGTTTCTCCCAGACCAGGGACACGGTTACCATGTGGTGGTCCGAGAAGTGCACCGCCTTGGTGGAATAGCTGTGCACCCTCAGGCCTGGGGAGAGCAGAAACATGTCAATTCTGGATGAGGAGGAGCCAGAGGAACTCACAAAAGTGTGTTGGGGAGGAGAGGCGCCCCCGGCGTCGCAGAGGGAGAAATCCTCGATGAGGGACCGCAGCAGGGTGCCGGAGCGATCCGGCCTTGGTTTGCTGCGGTCCTCATCTCTTAAAACACAGTTGAAATCTCCCCCTACGACGACGGGCATCGTGCAGTGTAACAGTGGTGGTAGTTTAGTGAATAGGGAGACTCTCTCGGCCACGCTGGTGGGACCGTACACGTTGATGACCCTGAGTGGGGAACCCCCGACCTCGAGATCGGTGACGAGGATTCGCCCACTCTCCACAATGCTGTGTGCTGTTATTTTAGCATAGGGATTTTTCATCAATGTGCCGACCCCATCAGCTCTGGCGATGTTAGAGCCAGACCAGAGAGAGTCTCCCATTCTCCATTCCTCCCCCAGAACGCCATCCCACTCCCGAAACGGAATCCCACATTCCTGGAGCAGGACGACGTCTGTGACAGAATGGAGAAAACCGTGGTGCGTTTATCGGGGTGTCTGATGCTACGGGTGTTGAGTGTGGTGAGTGTAAAGTTGTGTGCCATGATATTTATTGTTTTTGTGTATCTGGTGATCCAGTATGGCTGTTAGCCATATTCTGACAAATTTGATTAATTGTATTGAAAATTGTATCCGGGTTATTGTGGCGCCTACTCACCCCCTGACCATGTTCTCCCATGGGTCTCCCCTCCTGACTGCCTGGGAGGTTCCGTCCTGGAGAGGTGGGGGTAGTTGTTTTTGCCCCAGGCCTCCCCCCAGGGCCTAGGAGGGCCTGGGAGGAGGGGGATGTTGTCGCCTCCCTTTGAGAGTCCGGACCGGGGGCTGGCTGGTCCCTGATGGAGTGGGGGTGAAGTGTGCCAATGTTCTGTAAATTTTCCTTGTGGTGTACAGATTTTGGTGGATGGGTAGCAGGTTTGGGAAGGGGATTGGGCCTGGCGAAAGATTTGGGACTGTGTACCGGTTTTTTATTGGATTGTACTGTTTGTCTTTTGGCATTGATCGGTTGGCGTGTTATTGCTGGGTTTGGAGGCTGGCTGGGTGTATTTTGCGCTTTAGCTGTTGTAGGTGATCTGATTCTTTTTCCCTTTCATTTGGGTTTTTGCCACGGGGTGATAGAGTTTGTGTCCGAGTCTACTGATGAGGAGTCTGACCCCTCCACCACAATGGGGGTGTCAGAGTCAGGCTCCTCTTTGACTGTGGTGACAGTGGGTTGGGTAACAGGGGGTGCTGTTGGAGTGGGGGTTGCCGGTGTTGTGCTGCAGGGAAGGGTTAGTGGTGTTTGTGTTGTGGGGGTTAGGCTGTCAGGCTGGGGCAAAGGGGGAGTGGGTGCTCTAATGCGTGGTGTGGGGGTAGGGTGGGGTGGGGGAGGGGGGGCAGTCATTGACGGTGGTGGGGGCGCGGTGCTCCGGGCCCTGTTCGCGTACGAGAGGGGGCAATCACGGAAAAGATGCCCCCTCACCCCGCAAAGATTACAGGGCCTCGGGTCACGGCACGCCCTGGTCTCCTGCTCGCCGCCACACGACTTGCACTTGACCACTGTGCAGGCTGCGGCCAAGTGACCTAACTCGCCGCAGTTCCTGCACAGCTTGGGCATGCCGTAATAAAACACCACGCCCCGGTGTCTCCCCAGCGTGATGGTGCTGGGGATGTGACTACCCCCCCCCCACTGCAGAGGGGTCAGGCTTGAGCTGGACCAGCCATTTCCTGGCCCCGGTCCAGACTCCATCCTCATCCAGGACCCTCCTGGCTTCAGATTTGACTTGGCCGTACCTGCCCAACCACGTACTCACATCGTGGTCCTGTACAGTTTCATTAAAAAACTGCACAGTGACCACTTTGCTTTCCGTGTCGGACAGGGGCTCAACTTGAAAGTTGTTAAGGGGAGACCTGTCCTTCCCCTCTCTATAGAGGTTCCAGAACCTCTCCAGGACATTAGCATTCTTGAGGCTAACTTCGAAAATATCAGCATTTCCTGGAACCTTCACCAGGCAGTTCAGGTCGCCTGGCACGAAGCCCATGGCTCGCTGAAGCACTGCCCGGCTAAACTCCAGGCGGGTCATACCTGTCACTCTCCTCTGGCTGTTGGCTGTTGGGGCAGCAGCATTGGTTCCCCCCCTAGTGGACGCTGGCTCGGTGGCGCCCTCTACAGCTGCGCCATTCACCCCGTGCTCCACCAGGGGGCCTACCCTGTCGCTGCTGCCCCCCTCTCCGCTGTTCAGGAGGGTTAGCCGGACGGCATTGTGGCGCCGCACACCTGGCTGAGCCGCTGTCGCCATTCCTGCTGGGGGCCGGAGTCCAGCTGTAGGCAGAGAACAAAAACATGCCTGAGGTTGATGGCCTGTCCCAGGGGGACCGAACATGCAAGGGGAGCCGATGGTTCAGCTCCCCTGCCGCTAGTGAACCTCCCTTCCGGTGGGGGGCGCCAAGCGTTGGTCCAGTACACAGCAAGCAGGTCCGGATCCAAAGGGCGCCGCCGTCTTCTGGGGGGAGGTCCACGGATCCCCCTTTCTGCCTGCTCCGCACGCCTCGTCCTCCGGAGGGGTTCCGATGGATCTGCTGCAGGGCCTGAAAAACCAGAGGCAGAGAGAGCAACCGGCGAAGGCCCAGCAAGGCTGGTACAGGCCCGGAGAGCAGCCCTTCCGGGCGTTCTCTCCGGGCAGCTCTTGTACTCGCCTCTGGCTTTCGGCAGAAAAGCGTTCTGCAGCAGTGGAGCTCGTCCTCCGGATGGCGGGAGTCTTCTGCTCAAAGAGGGGGTGAGTCCTGGTGACTTGAATGCCACTTGGGGTGGATCTTTGTTTCCCTCTAGTAGTAGCCGTGGTGCGCCAGCGTTTGATATTGTAAAAAATTTAAGATTACTTCCTAGGTTCAATGAAAAAGACGTTGATACTTTCTTTATTCTATTTGAGCGTGTAGCTGATACTTTGGGGTGGCCGGATGTACCAAGAACACTGATGCTTCAGTGTATTTTTACTGGGAAGGCTCAGGCAGCGTATTCAGCACTAACATCTGAACAGTGCTCTAACTATAACATCGTCAAATCCGCTGTTCTAAAATCCTATGAGTTAGTTCCTGATGCTTATCGCCAAAAATTTAGGAATTATAAGAAAGGGGCAGGGCAAACGCACGTTGAATTCGCTAGGGAGTCATTGAGTTTTTTTGACCGCTGGATTAAAGCATCCACTGTTACTACATTTGAACAATTACGTGATTTACTAGTACTTGAGCAGTTTAAGAATTCTGTTCCTGACCGCATTGCTACTTATGTTAATGAGCACAAAGTGCAGACGGCAGCGGATGCAGCTGTGCTTGCTGATGAATTTGTGCTGACGCATAAAAGTGGGTTTGGAGACCACCGTTTTCGTAGCCATGCTTTTAATAACGTTGATCCTTGTAAGTCTCAATCAGAAGATCCTTCTGGTATTGGTAATGATGCAAATGCAGGTGAGAAAAAGATTGATCGTAAATTAACTGGGAAAAAGCTTAATGGGGCTTGTGCCTATTGTAAACAAAAAGGCCATTGGATTAGTGATTGTCCGGTTCTTAAAGAAAAAAATAAGTCCGCTCAATTTAGGGTTGCTGCTTTAGCAGCCCCTGTGCCATGCTCACGTAATTGTATTGATACTCCTAAGGTGACTCATTTGAAAATTCAGGATCCTGTTCCCTCTATAAAGGTTACTCCATGTATAGAGTTTGCTCCATTTCTCACTAAAGGTTTTGTATCTCTTGATGGTAACACAGTGAAGCAGGCTGTTACAATACTGAGGGATACAGGGGCAACTCAATCAATTCTTTTGGAGGGTATTTTGCCCCTTTCATCAAAAACTGATATTGGACGCAGTGTGTTAATACAGGGCATTGAATTGACCCATGTGAATGTTCCATTACATGAAATTAATCTATCTTCTGATTTGGTCAATGGCAAGGTTGTAGTGGGTGTGCGCCCCTCCCTGCCAGTAGCGGGAGTTACTTTCCTTTTAGGAAATGATTTGGCTGGTGGAGCTGTGTGGAAAGATGTACAGCGCCCTCTAGAGGTTGTCTCTGTCCCATGCATGTCTACGGAGGTGACTGTTACCCATTGCCGCGTATGGAGGACTGTGTCGACCAAGTGGGTGTTGGCTGACGCCTTGAGCCGTGCCCCGGTGGACAGTTAATTGTCGCTGTTCTCACTTTGACTTTTGCCTTCCTTTACTCTCCTCAATCTGCTGATCTTATCTCTCTCGCTTTGACACTCTTCTGCTCACTTTTGCTCTTTTTCCCCACCCCGGTGCACAGGAAGGGGGGTGTGGAGGTTAGGGGGCCAGTAGAGGAGTGGACTGGTTATTGTGGTAGAGGCAGAGGAAACCTGGAGTAAGGGAAGTATTGTTGTAATTTTCCTCTTCTCTCTTTTGCACCCTCTTTTTTGGTGTCGACTCAAGTGTTCATTTGTACATTTGGTGCACATTATGGGCCGATGGGAGTTGTTTTGTTAAAAAATAATAATAATAATAAATAAAGTCAATGATTTATTGATAACTAGTGATTTATCTGTTTATTATTCGTTTATTAATGTTCTAGAGGGCCCTATGGTCCCTCTTCTTTATGGGGGAAGGTGTGACGGCCCGCTCGTATCCGTTTCTGGTTTTTCTGTTTTTTGTCTTTCAAGTGGCTGGCTGAGGAACAAGAGGGTCATCAGCTTAATGAGGTGCAGCTGTGGCCGGAGGTTTTGGCTTAAGACATCTGCCATTCCTGCAGTTGGGGCTTGCTTCCTCCCATGCTGACAAGCCTTTTTGTTTGACTGGCTAACATTTATATGTATCCAGTCACATTCAATTTATGTACCTACATTAAATGCATGACACATAGCTCTACACACCTCATTACTAATTTTGGTATATTTTGTTATCTTTTGTCTTATTAAATTCTATTATTTTGTTATTCCTTAAACTGGTGTGTGTCCTTCATGTTACGATTTACGAGCGATCGTAACACATGGCATACTCCTGATTTGTCACAGTACAGCTTGAGTGTAGAGTTTGTGGAATGTTTGTATTGCTGACTCGGTGTACCTAGCTGCAATACCTGAATGTGCCTTTTTTTGCTGCCCAGCTTAGATTGTAGAATTCGCTGTTGATTAATCTTGCGTACTTTGTGTACCTACTGTAAGTAGGCCCTGATTGTGCCTTTTTGTTACATGTACTGCATTGTATTGCTCTAACAGAAGAATTTCCCCTCGGGGATGAATAAAGTACCTATCTATCTAATAGACAGATTATCTGTCGGAACTCGGTATTCCCAACTTCCGACTAGGACTACGACTCTCTGTAGGAGTGGAGAAGCTAATCTAATAAGTACTGACTGCTCTGAGATGTGTTGAGAATAGAGGCCCAGATAAACACATTCAACCCACTTACATCTTTTTGAAGTTAGAAAACAGGAATTGCATGGTACCTCCTGTATTAATAAATAATACAACACACAATGAGAAAGATTGGATTTAATGATACAAAAATACTGACATAATATAACAATATAACAATAAACATAACAATAAATATAACATAAACATTTCCCTAATGAAGGACAGCAGACACCCGGATTTCCCTTTTGTCCATAATTTCACACATAAAAAGCTCCATGTCGTCCTTCTGACTGAAGATGAAGACAAATGGGGACCTCACTTCGTCCTCATCCTCATCCTCATGACCTAAGAAGTTGTTCATGAAAATGTCATATGTGGTCAGGGCCAGCAGAGCATCCACCTCCTCCATGTCCAGTATCCTGGGTCGGAGGACGTGCCCCTGGAAGAGGTGGCTGTTGTGGCCCAGCCACTCACAGGCCTGATGAATGGCTTTCATCACTGGTGCATCCTTTTTGAGAAATAAAATATAATTGAAATCAATTAAAACAACCCCCCATGCTTCTCTTGTCCTTGTCATTGACTTGGAGTCAATCAGCCATACATACAGTATGCTATGACTGGCAGGCAGGAACCTTTCTTGAAGTAAACAGTCCTGGAGTGTGTTTCATAAAGCTGGCCAACTGAATAAAACCCAGAACTCTTTCAAATCTGGAACATGGACTAAAGTAAAAAGAGCTGTTCTGGATTTTATTCAGTACAGAAGCCAGGCTTACTCAGTTAGCCAGCTTTGTGGAACAGCCCCCTGATTGTAGAGGCCTAACAGAAACCAGATATTTCATAGTGAACTTCTACATAATGCAAGTGAATAGGTAAACAAATATATTGAATTAGTTATACGCTCTCAATACGTACATGAAGTGTTTGTGGCCTGTCTTCTGCCGTGGTCCTGGTCGGAGACTGGTCCACTCCCTCCAGGGCTCGAGGGTGGACAGTGGTCAACAGCAAAGATGCCATTTGATGCATCGATACATTGGGAAGACAGGTGCCGCTTTGCAGAAATGGTGGTTAGCTGTCGTTGATGTTTTCTCTTAATATGTACCTTGAGGTTGCGCTTGTTGATTATAATGCCACAGTGACTGCAGGTCACCCTGACCTGCTGGCGGATGCCTAACTGAGGTGCTGATTGGGGTGGATGTGCTGCTACTGGGAGTGGAGGAGGAACAGTTGCTGGGGAGTGGAGGAGGAACAGTTGCTGGGGAGGGAGGAGGTGCAGTTGCTGGGGAGGGAGGAGGAACACTTGCTGGGGAGGGAGGAGGTGCGGTTGCTGGGGAGGGAGGAGGTGCGGTTGCTGGGGAGGGAGGAGGTGCGGTTGCTGGGGAGGTTGGAGGTGCGGTTGCTGGGGAGGGAGGAGGTACATTTGCTGGGGAGGGAGGAGGTGCGGTTGCTGGGGAGGGAGGAGGTGCGGTTGCTGGGGAGGGAGGAGGTACATTTGCTGGGGAGGGAGGAGGTGCGGTTGCTGGGGAGGGAGGAGGTACATTTGCTGGGGAGGGAGGAGGTGCGGTTGCTGGGGAGGGAGGAGGTACAGTTGCTGGAGAGGGAGGAGGTGCGATTGCTGGGGAGGGAGGAGGCTGTCTGGATGCCTTATTCTTGCAAGTATCAAGGTGTTTTATCAGCTCCTTCCTCCTCACGATGGTGAGCACACAGTAGCAGCAGTGGAAATGTGGTGATGGCCTGCAGCCAAAACCACATTTCACGATGACAACATCTAAAATGTAGAAATAATACATTGGATCAATTGCCTTGTTTACAGTTGTGTTTTGCGCACACACTCACATTCCATCAGTCTAATTCAAAAGGGGGAAAACACATACATACCTTCATATGGAACTGCAGCACTCACATGATGCTTTATGTGTCGTGGGTCGCAGCTGTACACAAATGTATTCCTGCAGTAGGTACAATGGTACCTACTGCAGCACGTTGTGCACTGGGCAACAGACAGGAGGGGATCCTGCCCTTTGCTTAAGTGTGTCAGATGCATCTGTGGATGTTAAACACACACAGAAACACACTATTTAAAAATAGAAAGAAAAGGAAAATGGTGATGTCTCTTAGCTAATAATAACATTACACACAATATGTACTCGCTTTAAACTGGCTTAACTTAGGCAATATCCACCTGTCGTTTTTGAACTGACACACGAGTGCGGGGTGGGGGTGACAACCGTTCCAATCTAACGAGAAGCACCGGCAACGCCTCGCCAATCAACTCAACTACACACACCTGTTACCAACGTGTGCCATCGAGGTAGTTTCCTGCCTATTATTCACGTCTAACTTACCTGTTATTTCTCTCGTCCGTATTCTTGCACTACCTCATTCATTCATTCATTATTATGGTAACTGTCAACTATCAATTGTGTCCATGATTGTCAAGCATTCATTCTGTTCACTAAAAGGTATTGTCTTTGGTTCATCCCATTCATCCCAGTAAACTTCCTTATTAACGTTCCCAGTTATTGGTGTTGTCTTTTGAACTCGTGAACTAGCCTACATTGTTATTCCCAAAGTAGTCTAGTTTTATTACATTTACATTTGTAATTAGTAAAAATTTGTGACAACGTGGCCGATAAGGGAACCCCTTCCACTAAAGTAGGTCTGGCTGGCCAGCCTCTTAAATTCACTTAGCTAGCATCCAAATCCAAGCAGTTACCGCAGTCTGACAAGATAAACATTCTTTTTTTAAAGAACTAATGTTCACAATGTTCACGAGTTGGGTTTACCGCTGAAAGTTAGCATTACTTACTGCGACACTTCTTCTTCTTCTTTTGGTTTTATGGCGGATTGCAATCTTAGACCTTACTGCGACACTTCATCAGGCTATCTTCTTCTGCTTTCGATCGTTCATGCACAGTTCACCTGCCAACATTTCCACGCCCCTGGAGGTTACCGCCCCTGGAGGTGGAGGTGGCTCTGCATCGAGCAGCCACTCAATAAATTCAAACCTTGGTGACGCCCCTGGTTCCAACCGAACCCAGCAAGCAATTAAACGCTGTTTAAACGTTTAATCAATGTTGATATATAACATACAGCGACAAGCTAAAATAGGGTGCAAAGCTGAAGTTGAGAACGACAACATTACAACCTCATTTCAATATGAAGTATTATTCATAATATCATGTTGAAATTGGGTTGAAATGTAGAAAGATTAAAAGATTCAAATGTTCTCAACTTCCACTTCGGGCTTTGGGCTATTTTGTCTTCAAATCAGACGCATAACCACTTTTCTGCAGTCCCTGCCCCCTTCGAAGTTGCGACACTATTATCCAGTTATCCAGTCATGTTGATTGACAAGGCATCAGAATAAATATTCATTTTCCAAAAGATTTAATTTTACAACCATTTTTTTTCTTTAATTAAAAAAGTAACATATTACTGTAAGCAATTGACTACTTTCTACACAAAAACTTGATCGAGGCTGTCTGAGATCAGATGCAAGGAGCCAACCAAAGTCTGCAGAAGAACTGTGGCAAGTTCTCCATCATGCTTGGAACAACCTCCCTGCTGATTGTCTTATAGAACTGCAGGACAGCGTTGGCTATCTCAGAGAAGTGATGCAGTTTTAACACCGAAGGGTGGTCACAAAAAATATTGATTTTATTCCATTTTTAACTATACTGCCAAATTACTCAAATGTAATTTAAAATGTTTATTTATAACCTTTCATTAAATTATTTTTTGAAAGAATCTTATCTGTACAGAATGTTATACTGGTGCCTAAGACTTTTGCACAGTACTGTATTTCTGTGAGAAGGTCTGAGTTGAGTCAATAGGCACTGATTTGGTGAAAGGATGGACACCCGGGAACTAAAACTCACCATTTAGTAAAAACAAATGAAATGAACGAATATGTGAACCTCCTTAGTGCTTCATTTCATCTGAACCAAACACTGTTTCCACTCCAACCATAATCAACATTATGACACACAATAAAGTGCCAATCAGAATCAGAAAGTGCAAGAGTGATCTCATCAATAAAACTTTAACCCTTGTAGAATAATCCAGATCAACTGACCAAGAAGCAGCAATACCACTGTTTTGTTAACTAGAACACTAAGAGTAGAACACTAAGCGTAGAACACTAAGCGTAGAACACTAAGCATAGAACACTAAGAGTAGAACACTAAGCGTAGAACACTAAGCGTAGAACACTAAGTGTAGAACACTAAGAGTAGAACACTAAGCATAGAACACTAAGCGTAGAACACTAAGCGTAGAACACTAAGAACAGTAACATAATGAAATACAGGTGTGATCATTACAAACAGCATACACACAGCATACATGGATAATTATTACAGTGAGGTAGGGAGGGAAAGGTGCAGCCTGGACAGGTGAGTCTTCAGTCTGCACTTGAAGGTCAAAGACTCTGCTGTTCTGACCTTCACAGGAAGCCCATTCCACCACTGTGGGGCTGTTTGGTTGTATTAGCTCATATCACCAAACCAAACCAAAATCACAGGTCATAATATTAACCAAGTGCAAAGAAAAGCCTTTTTCCCCTCAACCTGATCACTATGTGGCTCTGTAATTTACACAGTCATTTACACAGTGATTTACACATGGGTATGTGTCTCTTCCAGAGATGAAGGCTGATTGGTCAATGTGCCCGTATTTGATTCTCCTGATCCTCCACCAGACCTCCAGATCAGGTACAGAATATGCTCACTGCAATATAACACAGTTTACATCATACATCAGTAACATTGCATGGAATTAACTGCATTACAACTGGACCAGCTACCAAATGTGAACTACAGTGACTACAAACTGAAATAAGGATTAGCTGTTCCAGTTGTTATGCAGTTCTGTGTTTAAATTCCAGCTATAAGCACAGATGACCCTTTAATTTCTGCTTGCTTTGTTTACACACATATTTAGATTAACATATAGTGCAGGACTGCAGTGTTGGTCTGTAGCTGGTGCAGGACTGCAGTGTTGGTCTGTAGCTGGTGCAGGGCTGCAGTGTCAGTCTGTAGCTGGAGCAGGACTGCAGTGTTGGTCTGTAGCTGGTGCAGGACTGTAGTGTTGGTCTGTAGCTGGTGCAGGACTGTAGTGTTGGTCAGTAGCTGGTGCAGGGCTGCAGTGTTGGTCTGTAGCTGGAGCAGGACTGTAGTGTTGGTCAGTAGCTGGAGCAGGACTGCAGTGCTGGTCTGTAGCTGGTGCAGGACTGCAGTGTTGGTCTGTAGCTGGAGCAGGACTACAGTGTTGGTCTGTAGCTGGTCCAGCAGTAGTCTTAGTGTGTGCTCTTTCTCTCTGCAGAGATGTTCCAGCTTCTGGGTCCAGCTGGTCCTGTCATTGCTGTAGTTGGTGAAGATGTTGTTCTGCCCACTCACCTCAAACCCAACATAAGTGCAGAGGATATGCGCATAGAGTGGTTCAGACCGCAGCACAGAGACCCACTGGTGCATCTCTACCTTCTGGGAGAGAGCAGGAATGAGCCCCAGAACCCATCATACAGCGGAAGGACGGCACTCTTCCCTGAGGAACTGAGGAAGGGCAATACGTCTCTGAGGCTGAGCAGGGTCCAGGTCTCTGATGAGGGACTGTATTCATGTTACATTCAGTCCAAGTCTGACAATAATTACCGCATCATGGTTTCACTGGAAGTAAGAGGTCGGTGTCATTTTTGCCAAATATTATTATTTGGGGTTAAGAGAATATATTGAAGGACATTTTTGTGAATGGAAATGGATGAATGGATGATGCTTTATCTGGATAATAGTAATGCAGAGATTATTAGATGATATAAGCTGTTACTAACATCCCATTTCTGCAGCTGTAGGAACTGAGCCAGTGATCTTCAGGGAAGCAGATGAAGAAGTGGAGGTTGGCCTGCTGTGTGAATCTAAAGGCTGGTATCCTCAGCCTGACCTCATCTGGCAGGACAGTGAGGGTCACAATCTCACCACTGAGAAACCTGAGATACTCTGGGACAGCCTGGACCTCATTGCCATAAGAACACGTGTCGTCATAAAGAGAGAAGGCAGCAGCACATTCACCTGTCGAGTTCTGCAGCAGAAGCTCCATGAGGAAAAGGTGACAGTGTTTAACCTCCATGGTGAGTAAGACTTTACAGAATCAAACAGAGCACACACTCCACACAGATGATCTACAAAAAATGTTTTTTCTTTCTTGCATGGATTTTGGAAACTGGTTTTGGCAAATTTTAAAATTTGGCAAATATGCTCCATATTCATGGATTTTACAAAAGTTGACCATACAGTCTGCAGTCTTGGTGGGGATAAAACAGCTAATTCTGTTTATTCTCACCAAAACTACTTCATTCAGGGCCTTAAAAGAATTGTACAAATGTTTTATGTCTTTGTTTGTTTTTTTGTGATTTGCAGCTGTGAAGACTCGTGAGTTGTGAGTGAAGCTGTTCAGAAACCTGATGTGATAGGCTAATGCCAGATTTGGATTCAGCACCCGAAAGTTAGCTAGAATCCGTTGAAAAACCCCATGCAAGAGAAATCGTGTTGACCTTCACATAACATAACATAACATAACATAACATAACATAACATAACAAGGTAATGGCGAGAACAGGCCATTCAGCCCAGCAATGCTTACCTTTTTCCTACCCCTAAGTGTACCTACTGCCTAAATTGCATAAAATCTTTCATTCTATTTGTGTGGCATTAGTTCCATCTACTGGTTTTCCCAGAGTCATCTTAATTTCTTTGAATTAACCACAATCTGTATTCTTAATTTAAGCACTCATCGACTGAATTTCTCACTGACTCTCACACACATTTGTTCATACATTATCATTTGTCCATTGTGTTAATTTATTTAGAATCCCGATAATTTCATTCCCTGCACTGTATACCTGGGATAATTTCATTCCCTGCACTGTATACCTGGGATAATTTCATTCCCTGCACTGTATACCTGGGATGTGCTTGGACTCCCTATTTCTGAGGTGTGTGACTGGAGAGTGAAAGAATGAACAAACTATTTAAAAATACCCATATATGTTTCAGATGCGTGTCAAAGCCGTCCATGGAGAGTTGCCTTTGCTGTCACTATGACTGCACTTATTCTCTTGGTAATCGTCCAGTGTGTGTTCATCCATCGGTGGAAGAAAAGGTAAATGAAAAGTTGATCTTTAACATAAATAATATGAAGGTATGAATTGAAATAAAGCTGTTAATGTCATTCTGAGAAGTCGGTTGGAAAAGGAATATGAGGAGATTAAATTTGGCTATTGTGGGACACTGAAGGTTATGAAAGTATCTTAGTAACTAATTAAAGCTCCTTAAATTATTCTGAATGTCTATAATAGTATCAGGTGCCGGGACTGCAGAACCAATCACAGCACAGAAGCAGGTGGAATAGATGTCTTTATTCAATGACAGGCAGATCAGGCAGGGCGAATGCAGGCAAACAGGGGCAACAGAGATAATCAAGAAGTGCGAGTGCGAGTGTGTGTGTGTGTGTGTGTGTGTAATGTGTGTGTAATGTATGTGTGTGTGTGTGTGTGTGATTGTGTATATATGTGGAGGAGTTGACAAGGGAGGTGACAAATGGGAGAATGTCTGGTGTGATAGTCTGGAGAAGAGAAGAGGGGATAGGGTCAAGGGCACAGGTTGTAGTGCGGTGGGAGAGCAGGAGTTGAGAAACATCAGAGTCTGTAAGGGGGGAGAAAGTGGAAAAGGAAGGGATGGGCCTAGAGGGGGGGGAAGGGCACAGTAAGGGGGGCGGTGGTTGTAAAGGATTCTTCAGCATTCTTCAAGCAAATCTTTCCATTTTCATTGAATTGTTCTTCCAAAACCCCCTACAGGGTAACTGGACTTACATAGTACTGCATGTGGTGAAACTTATGTAACTGCTGTTCATGTACACTGGATGTTTTTTTCTTTTTGCACCATTCTCTGCAAACTCTGGAGACTTGTGTGCGTGAAAATCCCAGATCAACAGTTTCTGAGATACTCAAACTACCTTGTCTGCCACCAACCATTAGAATTAGGGTTTGGGCTGCCATTAGTGTTAGGGTGGTAAGTAAGGTTAGGTAAAAAAAAAAATCTTTCTTCAGTAAAAGCAAACTGTACAAATGAATATGTGAACCACCGTCAGGAGCTGCATGAGAAAACATCTTGTGGCAGAGTAAATATTTGCATTAAATATTTGCATAAACAAGCTGGTGTACACGTCTCCGTAACGTACTCAGTGAGTGTATTTTCCTCTTCATAATGTGTGCCTAATGTGTACCTTTAAGAATCGACAAAGATTTTCTTCGACAGATAAGGAGGCTGCATATTTGTTTAGTTTTACTATGTTACCTATATGTGATGGAGTTCTGAAGTGATCAGGTTGAAAAATAATACAATTGCCATTTTAATGCATGTGTTCAGTGATCTCTGTTCAGTAATCTGGCGGCCATTTTGAGTAACTAGCACTGGGTGTAGATTCCTGTTTAACAGTAGTGATGTCTCCTGATGAGGACTGTCACGATCGGGGGAGTTTTTAGGCAAACAGCGGTCGCTTGGAGAAGTGGTACTCAAACTCGGAAATGTAGTTGCTAAAATGCTTAAAAGATTCAAAACTTTGGGCTTCAAATCAGACCCATAAACACTGTTCTGCAGTCCCTGCCCCCATTGAAGGGTATACACTATTATATCCAGTTATGGTGTTGCAGGCCTGAAAACGGCGCGGCGTGAGGTCAGGCACATTGGCTGATCAGGATTGATTGAGTTCACAGGCTCACTCATCACAACTTACTACTAAGCACATAGATCCCACTCACCACCATATCTAGTTATTCAACATACAAGTAGACTATGAAGAAAACAAGACCTCTTTTAATGAAAAGGCAATATATTTCAGTTTTCTGTGCTTTGATACACTTCAAATTTTGGAACATGTTCCAATGTTTTCACCAAGACATTTGGCATAAGGTAACTGAAAATCCCAAAATATATGTCCCTTAAACAGAACTTAAACTTAAACATACAGTAATTGAAAATTGTATTGGCCCATGGCATATTCCATCCATCCATCCATTATCTTAACCCGCTTATCCTGAACAGGGTCGCAGGGGGGCTGGAGCCTATCCCAGCATACATTGGGCGAAAGGCAGGAATACACCCTGGACAGGTCGCCAGTCCATCGCAGGGCACACACACCATTCACTCACACACTCATACCCAGGGGCAATTTAGACTCTCCAATCAGCCTAACCTGCATGTCTTTGGACTGTGGGAGGAAACCCACGCAGACACTGGGAGAACATGCAAACTCCGCACAGAGAGGCCCCGGCCGACGGGGATTCAAACCCAGGACCTCCTTGCTGTGAGGCGGCGGTGCTACCCACTGCACCATCCGTGCCGCCCCTATGGCATATTATGTCTTAAATACATTGGATATTATAAATAACAAAGAATCCCAAATAGCATGCTTTGTCCCTTTTGACATTTAACATTAT